>NC_021163.2:6487882-6489493 GCF_000331145.2 Cicer arietinum
AATTTCGGGTTCATTTAAGGTTAAAAGATATAATACAATCTATATATAATATTAAAATTATATAATTTATTTATATATAATATATTTATTATTAATGAAATAAAAATATAATTGAAGATAGAATCGTCAAATCATCAAAATTTAATTTAATATGACTTAAAAATTATAATTTTAATGATCTGACCATTTAATTTTAACAAATTAGATTGACTTTAACTTCGAAATTTAAAATTCGATGATCAATGATTCAATTTTAATAAATAGACCAAATATGACTTATAAATTCTATTTTTTATAGTCATACAAATGAATCTTAACTAATTAAACTAACTATAACTTATAAATTTAAATAATGACGATTCAATCATAACTAAATTGACTAACTGTGGTTTATAAATTATATATTTCGTTGATCCGACTGTTCAATCTTAACAAGTTAAACTAACTATGTTTTAGAAATTATAATTTTGACGATCCAACAATTCAATTTTAACTAATTATACTAACTATGACTTATAAATTTAAATTTTGACGATTAAACGGTTCAATTTTAACTAATTAGACTAATCGCAGCTAAAAAAAATTAATTTCGGCAATTCAACAATTCAATATCAACTAATTAGACTAAATATGACTAATAAATTATAATTTCAATTGTCATGCGATTCAATTTAACCTAATTAAACTAAACACATAAATCTGATTATATAATTAAATCTAACCCGATTAAACTAAATATGACAAATAAATTACAAATTCGATGATCAGGTGTTTAATCTTAATTAATTAGACTAACTATGAAATTCAATTTCAGCGATCAAACAGTCTATTCTAACTAAATTATACTAACTATGATAAAAAAAAATTAATTTTGATGATCTTACGGTTCAATTTTAACTAATTAGACTGACTATGATTTAAAAATTTAAATTTTGACGATCCAACATTTTAAACTTAATTAATTAGAAGTACCGCAACTTAGAAATTTAAATTATAATGACCCATCATTCTAATTTAATTAATTAGACTAATTAAGTCATACAAATTTAAATTTTGATGATTCAACTGTTAAATTTAACTTATTAGACTAAATAAGTCTTAAAAATTTAAATTTGAGCAAATCAAACGGTTCAATCTCAACTATTTAGATAAACTTTAATATAAAAATTAATAACTTAATATTATATATATATATACACACACGCACATGTCCACGGTTTTACTTTTCTTTTGTTTTTGACAAATATTATATTTTTCTATTACACTTAATAAAATTGAATTAATACAATATAAATTATATCTTTTCACATTTTTTACAGAAACTCTCAAACTTTTTGGTAAAGGATTAATATCTGAAATTCATCAAAAAAATGTATAGCACGAACTTTTTTAAAAAAAAAGTCAAAAAATATTGAAATAAACAATGTATATAAAAAAACAAAAATATTAAAGTAAACTAAATTACATATTTTCTCCTCACTCAAACTCCATTTTCACTTTTCTTATTTTTTTATTTTTTTTATTTTTATTATTATTAATAATAATATTAATAATAATAATAATAATAATAATAATATTATTATTATTATTATTATTATTATTATTATTATT
>NC_021163.2:6489758-6490949 GCF_000331145.2 Cicer arietinum
CGTTATTAGGCATGGCAACGGGGCGGGTCGGGGACGGATTTTGCCTACTCCACCCCCGCACCCGACTAATCGGGGAAAACCCGCACCCGCTCCCGTTTCATAGCGGGTGTGAAAATTAAACCCCCATCCCCGCCCACAACGGGTTTCCCCGTCCACACCCGCACCCATTTATATATATAAAATTATAAATTTAAAAAATCATATCTATTATAATTAATATAATAAAATAATTATTATCAGATAATAATAAAATAAAAAATTATTTTATATAGAGATAAGATTATAATTTTTAATATTTAAAAAAATGTTAAATATATTTGATATGTATATGTATAGAAAATTCAAAATTTACTCTAATAATACTTGCGGGGCGGGTTTGGGTGCGGGTGCGGGGTATATATCATCACCCCCGCACTCGTCCCCGCGCCCGAAATTTAATTTCGGGGAAAATCCGCATCCGCACCCGCACTCAATCAAAGCGGGTTTTCCCCGCCCAAATCAAACGAGTTTGGGTGGGTATCCGCGGGTACGGATTTTTTTGCCATCCCTATTCGTTTTGGGAACAAACCGGTCTCGTCTTATTTCGTTACGTCTTTATTAAACTCACAAAAATCAATTTGATCTAGTTAAATGATAGATTATAGCTTAAAAATTGATCCGATCAAGTATTGAGACCAAATAAATGACACATCAAATAAGTCATTTGTGCGCCCTTAATAATAATCAAGAGAGCTAAGAGTTTTACACCACATTTAAATCACGTATAACCAAGAATACATACTATTAATCCATGTAGTAATTAGAAGGACCGGTCTAATAAATTTAGAGGTCTAAAGTAAAATATAAAATTAAATTTTCGAAAAATTAATAATAGTAAACTTGGAGGCTATTAAGGCTAATTATTTTTATAATATTAAGTAATATACAAATAAATATTAAATAGATTCATATTGAGTAATGTTTTTATTGAATTAATTAGTACCAAAATTAGAGAGTAAACTTATATTATAAATATTATATTTTTTAATAATATTAAGAGAAAAATACACATTTAGTCATTTATGTTTAATTCAATTTTTGTTTAGATCTTTTAAGTTTTTTTTATATATATATATATATATATATATATATATATATATATATATATATATATATATATATTTTTTTGGTCCTTATATTTAATATACACTA
>NC_021163.2:6490984-6515270 GCF_000331145.2 Cicer arietinum
TATATATATATTTGATTGATCCTTACATTTAATTTACACCATTTACCTTCAAGATGTATTTAAATTACATGTATGATTTTTTTTAGTTTGAAATTTTGTTCGAATTATTGTAATGAAATATTAAGATATAATCGAAACGAGCATCGCAACGAGTTGCCTGAACAAACTACTTTATACGTGAAAAAAGTTAAAAACATGACATGTGTATATAGACATTTATTATTTTATTTTTAAAGTTATACATCTTTCTAAATTATTGTAGATAAAATCAAAATATATGGATAATTTATAAGATTTGATTGATATTTTTTGAATGATTACTATGAAAGATATATTGTTGCATCTGGTAGGTTTTCTAATAATTAGAAGATTTCAAAATTGAGATAAATAACGAACAATGTAAATATAATATAACTTAAAAGACTAAATTGATATAAAATAAATTTAAATGACCTAATCAAAAATAAAATAAAATTTAAAGAACTAGGTGTATTTTTACCTAATATTAATTAAATAAAAAATATAAATTTGGGGCTTAAAAATATTTGAGACTCGACGTCACGACCTCGCTTGCCTCTCCTTGGTCTGGCCCTGAGAATTACGAATATCGGTGAGAGTATATCAGACCAACCGACAAGTGCCTACGATCTATGCTACGTTAGACCAAATTTTTTTTTTTTTAAACAGATAAGGTCAAGACTTCTAAAAAAGTCTATTTAATTAAAAATGTCAAACTATAAACTATATAATAAGTCTTTTAGAACTATTAGATCAACTTATTTAAATAAATATAAATAATATTTTTTTTGAGAACTTAAAAACTAAAACAGGTTTTAGATTTCAATTTTGTGTTGCATTTTTTAAAATGAAAAACACCCAAAAGAGGTATATTTTTTATTAATGGCAAACTTGTAATATTGTCAAACTTCAAAATACGAAAACTCTCATCCTGCTCCGGCATACATCTATCTATCTACCTTTTTTCCATGTTTCATTATCCTAGTATTTGTTTTGTCTTATCTAATTTGAATTTCTTTTAATTATTTATTTATTTCTTTAAAGATATGAATTTAATTCATATTCTCTAAAAGTATAACCGGAAGGTAATTAAAAAATACTATTATAATTATTTTTGATGTCATATATATAGATAATTGTGATAAGTTGACAATATAGAATTGATAAAAATACATCATTGTTTTTTTAAGGTTAAATAAATTTCTGTTTAAGTCTTTTAAAATTCAATGCAAAAGATGTTGTAAAATTCAATGAGAATGTTGTACAAGAATGAAGGATAGATTTAAGCACACAAAATCTAAAAAGTAATCCTCATAAGTCATATATTCTTATTCGGGTGATCGCATGTCAGTTTTGCAAACTCTTAAATATAAAAAAAAATGTATGGCATCTTTGTATATTAATTTTAAAATGAAGTATATTAGAATTATATTTTTTTGAAAAGATGATATGGAAGAAAAAATCTATAGAACTTACACAGTTTTTACTTTAATTATAAAAAATAATTGGTGTACATCCATACACCTAATTGACAACTTGATAAAAGATAGAAAAATAAATAGATATATTGATATTATACGATAGAGAAATATAGAGAAAATGAGATGTTAAATAGTATATGAAATATTGAGGTGTTTAAATATCATTATTGTTTAATTATCACATTCTAAAATTACCTTGAATTCCATAACATTAGTATAAAATTATATGATTTTCTTGTAAGAAAAATCAAGCTGAAAGGATAATACTTGTTTAAGGTAAAAAATACTCAAACATTCCTTAAACATTTACAAATGACTTTATGAATCCGTTAAGATTTTAAGAAAGTTGTTTTAATTTTATATTTTTAAAAAATGATGTTTATGAAAATTTAATTAAAAATAGTATAAATTTTTTAGATTCATTTGTTATCAATTAAAACAAGTAATTTTGATATTCAATAATTTAAATATTTATTATTAAAGATTTTAACACGATTAATTTTTTTTTAAAATATCTTTTAAATAATAATTTTTATGAATAGCTTCTCAAAATAGCTTTTCATTTTAATCATTTTTTAAAATTTCATTATGAAAAAAAGTTGTAAAAAATAAATAAAATACTTAAAATTATATTTTAAGATAAATTATTTAATTAATTTTTTATTTGAAAAAAAATATTACAACAACAAAAATAAAATATTATAAAAATAATTTAAAAAAATCTTAAACAAACAGACTATATATCTGACTCCTTAAAATGATATAGTGGATTGAATCCACACCCTACAAAAATTACATGAACTTTCTGATTAAAGAAAAAAGTTTACTTAACTAAATTTTAAACAATAATAATATAATATACTTCAATGTTTGATCACTTGAACTCTATTAATTATAGGGATATGTGTAGATTTCTCCATTAAACTCTCAAAAGATAGAGAAGTGAGATACATTGTCACTTATACATCTACTAGCAATGTACGTTTGCCGTTTGAAAAAAAAAAAAAACTGAACTAAAAGCTCTCTTAATATATTACTATTATTTATTGCTCTTATATAATTTGCTGGGCGAGACTTATTTTTTTTGGAACGAACAACTCTGGATCGTGATAACAGATAAAAATTTGATGTATGTTGAAAAATATGATTTTTTTGCTCAATGTAGGCCACACATAAAGCTGCCTCTTTTATTTTATGCATCTTCATTTTAGGTTCTAGTTTCTCAATACTTTTATTTACTTCAATCTTTATTTCTTTTAGGCTCTAATATAAACAATGTGAGTTGTATTATTTTGAATACACAAATAAAATACTATATACCAAGCACCTTATAATATATTGCGGTTGTATGTGATTAGATTTTTAAGAAAAATAATAAATATTAAATTAATTTTAAACACAGTATATCATGAAGAGTTAGTAAATTGTTTTTCAAACTATAAGAATAAAATTATGATGTTGAATATAAACAAAAGTTAATTAATTAATTATTCGATCATATTTAATATTATTATTCCTACAATATATTTTTGTTAATTAATATTTTATTTTTTTCAATAACTTTTATTCATCATGAAAAGTTCACATGAAGAATAATATTTTAGAAAATACAACTAATTTCTCTTATTACTTTAATCATATTGAATAATATCAATTACATTCTAAAAAAATGTATTGGAGAGAATAATTAAGTTTAGTTTACATGCACTTACAATACAAAATATTCTATAGAGTTAGTATATCACAATAGTTTATGTTCATTACTTTAAAAATAATTATTATACAAGTTAATTATTTTTAAATATCAAATAGTTATAATTTATTATCAATATAAATTTTTTTTGTACTAATATATTATATATAAATTAAATTCAATGCTTAATTCACAGCCAAATAGGGAATGTTGGATGACCGCTGAGGGCTGGTTAGGTGTATGCGCAATGCATCCACGTTATCGTTTTTGTTTTTATCTTATTTATTTATTTATTTATTTAATTTTGATAAAGTTTGTAGTTAATTTATAAAAACTATATGTGTTGATATTTTATTTCAAAGTTAACGTTTAAAAATTATAAATATTTTATATTTTTCAATTTTAAAAAATATATTAAAAAATAATTTATCAAAAAAGGTATTTTTATTTTTTTATTTCCAAAACAATTTTAAAAAAATACTACGTTCCACCAAGTTTTATTTTAATTTTAGTATTTAAAGATTGATTTATATAAAAAATTTAAAATAAAAAAATAATAATTCAAACACGTCTGTTATTCTTCCATTTTGATCAATACAATAATAACAAACATAACATTTATTTAACTATGAATTGAATTAACAGTAAACAGAAAGATCCAGAAACAGCATATTGTTTTTGGAGGTTCAGTTGGTAGTACCATAAATAGTCTTTTATTTACATAGTTTCTTTCTGAACAAAACACTATTTTAATTTGACTTAACTTATCATGACTCAACTAACTATCGTGAGTCTAAAGGATAATTTTCAGAGTAAAGAAAACAATCATATTTAAAGGATAATTTTCAGACTAAAGAAAACAATCATATTTAATCATCGTGTCGTGAGTCAACAAGAAAAACAATTTTTTAGTGAAATATTGTTTTTATATTTTTCAGGTTTTAATTTTATTTGATGCACAAAAACAAATAAAAAACATCAATATCAAAATAAGTCATTTTGCTTTATTATTCTCACAATTCAAATTCAGTTTTAATTATCTAAAAAATATTAAGTCATTTTGCTTTATTATTCTCACAATTCAAATTCAGTTTTAATTATCTAAAAAATATTATTTAAATCGATCGATAAATAATATTGATCATATTGATATTAAATACTTTTAAACGTTACTTCTATTTATTAATTATAATAACCAAAGACGCTAAAGCAAACGTGTTAGGTTTCTCTAATAAACAAATTTTTTTATTTAATAAATATATCTCAAATTTTTTTATTTAAAAATGTCTCGTATTTTAATATTTTTAAAACTAAAATCGATAAAATCTTATATAAATTAAATAAAATATTTTATTTTTGTTACAAATTATTTAATACTTTTGTTAGTACAACTAAATTGGTTAATAAATGTAGTAAAAATGATAGAAATATTAGTTATAAATTGAAAAATCACGACACGTAAAGTGAACACATTGCTCATACGAAAAATATTAGTTATAAATTGAGGAATCACGAGATAAGTGGTTAACATATAGCTAACATGAGTTATTAGAGTGATATATACACACTATTTTCTTCTTCAACTAAAATATGAAAATTTTTACATGAGTAGTTGATGTTGTCGTAGAACCGTTAAAATATCTTATTTCATTTTTTGAAAAATATTGAAAAAATAAATTTGAAAATGTCATTAATTCTGCTAAATAAAATTTCTATAGTTATTAAACAAAATATTACTGATTGATTTATTAAATTTTAAAAAAATATCATATAATAATTTCACTTTATGTCTCATAACGTGTTGGATTGATATTGAAAATAACTAACAATTAGTCAAAAAATACATACTATAATAACAACTATAAAATGCAATTGGACATTAGGCAAAAACCAATAATGTTGTGTATATATACTTGAAAGATATAATATATAGACATAACATAGTCACACACCCACACTCAAATGTGTGTAGTATGTTTTGGGAAAATAGTCTTTTAATTGGAATAATCGACTAAACCTGATTGACCTACTGAAAAAAAATTGGTGATTGGTCGAATTGTAACAGGTGAAGTAGGTGATGTGGATGTTTGTGATTGAGTTTGTACCAACGGATCCGAGTAGGTTAATTTGGATTAACGGTACCCGAACTCAACCGCCCAATATATATGAAAAATAGGTGGACTATTTTAAACAATGGGAATAAGTCCAATTAACTTAGTCCATGAGCCTAACCACAGAAAACCTAAGTATAAAAGGCGAGCTTTTAGCAAAACTGAAACCCTAGCTTCCACCTCCATTTCTCTATCTCTCTCAATAGAAAATGACAGGAAGATCAGATGATGATATAACAAGATGGATAGACTCATAGGCTCCAAATGAATAAGATGGATAGACTTTCCCGCGATCTTTAGATAAGCAGATATTAGTGTGGAGATAAAGGGTAGCCACGACTACCTATTTAAAATACTTATAAAAAATGTTAATTAAAAATATATTTTTTTAATTTAAATTTTAATTATGTGTTTTGAGTTTCGTTTAGAGATATAAAAAATAAATTAATGATACAATAAATTTAAAAAAAAATTGAAATCAATTAAATTAATTTTTTTAAGTTCAATTTGAATTAAATTAAATAAACTCAATCTTTATTGATTTAAGTATGATTTTACTTTATTTAAAATGTTTTGATTTGATTATATCATTAGTGTTAGTTTAAATATGCGTTGTATTTAAGAAAAATCTAATCATTTACATAATAATTTTTCATTGTAGTTTAAAAATTGTTTACTAATAAAAAATAGTGTTTAAAAAATAAAATTTTATATTTTTAAAATAGACATATTAATTTTTAAAATAGACATATGCTATTCAATGGTTTGGTTTAATTTTTGTTTTAGATTTTTTTTCTCTCCAATACAAACCAAAACAATATCATAATTGTCAATTCCTATATATATATATATATATATATATAAATTGTTGTTGCAAAATGAAACGTTAGAACGCGTTTAATGGCATTGATTTCTTCGGAAATTCTATTTTCGTATTTTCTTCTTCACTCAACTAGGTAGATTAGCCACTGTCTTGTTTCTCTCATGGGTTTCTCATGTTATCGTAAACCTAGTAATTATGTATTATTTTGTCTAACAAAACATAACAAGTGAAAATGCTGCATTGAATTTATTTATTTTTGGGTAAGTTTGATTCTTTTGATTGAATGCTTGTTTAATTCTTGAGTAAATTATTCAGTTGGGATCTGTAAAAATTGTGATCACCATGTAATTTGGAATCATAAATCTACGAGTTAATAAAAGTTTTCTTTTTATTGAATTAGTCAATCAAATTGTTCTTTTACATTAACTGACCCAATAACTTGTTCAAATATAAATCACATTAAAAATAATATTTCGAGATTCAATTATTATAATTTTTAATATCTCTATTTTTTTTTTTAAATTCCCCGAATTCAAAAAAGTACATGCCGTCCCCCGACTCCCTATTGTCTTCCTAAGAATACAATCTATCATCCATATCACATCACGACATTGTAGTCTAAGATGAGTTGAAAACATCGTGTGGTCATTATCAAAAATTATTACTCAAAATTATTATGAGATGTTAAGAGATGGAATGTGAATTACTTTTGTATCAAATCACGAAATATATTTGTGATTTAATGTTGAATCAACTGAGATAATGTAATAAATATGGTCTTAAATTAATAATGATATGAGAACTAAATCATTTACATTAAACATGTACACACACTAAAGTAGTGCATGGCTTCATTAAGATTAAAATAATATATAAATAAGAACTATTAATCATAAAATACAACAAAACCTTGGTTGAAAAGGTGAATTGTGAATATATTAAAGAGTAACAACTTTGATATGCATCAGAATCAAATTTCAAATCAGATATTGTTATTATCACACAATAAATCTCAAAAATAGAAAAAACTTTAAGAGAGAAAAACAATATAAGAATAAAAAAAGCGAGAATAAAATAAAGAAATAAAATTATCACAATATAAGAAAAATTCACAAAGAAGGTAAATAAAATGCAAAGATGTCAAGTCGAATGATATGCGATTTAAATATATAAATGGATAAAAAAAAACATAAATTCAAACTGAAACAAAATAATAAACTAAAAGTAAAAAATTTATTAGAGATAATATATTTATAGTTATAGTATAACGAAAGTTTATTAAGCTAACAAATAGAGTTAAATATATTTGTTAGTTTCTACAAAATTACATATTTTCAAGTTTAAACCATAAAAAAATTTGTTCATTTTTAGTCATTAATTTTATAAAAATGGTGCTTTTAATCCTTACAAAGAGACTAAAAACAAAATGTTTTTATAAAGGGAGTGAGTAAAAGAACTTGTTTTAATAATTGAAGATTAAAAATTGATAAATTTATTATAGAAACTAAAATATATAAAAATGAATATTTTATAAGAACTTAAAACATGTTTAATATTGAATAAAAAATTAACCTAAATAATAAATAATAATAATAATAAAAATTATTATTATTATTTTAATATTAAAAATGATTTATTCATTTAAAATAAAAAGTCTTTGTGATTAAATATTTTCCATGCTATGAGTGATTAAATATTTTCCATGCAAGTAGTGTATGTGATAGCTAACTAACTAATCTCTTGATTAGTTAGTTAAATAGTCAGAGGACAATTAGAATAAGGAGGGATAAACTATGTATAAATAGCGCACTTCATTCATTCAATAAATAAGTCAATTCAATCTATTGTTTCTATTTTCTTGTACTTGAAGTAACAAAGCTTGAAAGCTAACAATTGATATACAGAGCAAAGTTTCGATCTCAGAGTGATAAGCACGAGTGTATTGTGAGAATTAAAACACGAGTAAAATGAAGATGAGTTCAAGTGCAAACAATGGAAACTTTCCAGCACATATGCTACATTTTAATGGAAAAGATTGGGATGGATGGAGAATGCAAATTCAAGCGTTGTTTAGATTTCAAGAAGTGTTAGAAATCATAGAAAATTGTTTTGAAGAGCTAGTAGTCAATCCAATAGAGGAGCATAGGTTAATTTTTATAGAAAACAAGAAGAAATATTGCAAGACCACCTATATTCTTCACCAATGCCTTGAGACAACCAACTTTGATAAGATATCTGATGCAATAAGTATTAAATAAGCTTGGGACATTCTTAAGAAGTGTTATTATGGAGGAACCAATGTCAAGAAAGTGAAGTTGCAGACCCTATAGAGACAATTCGAACTGCTGCAAATTGAGGAACAAGAGAAGGTTTCAAATTTGATTTCAAGATTGAGGAGCATCGCAAATCAAATGGTTGGTTATGGGAAGAAGCTTATTGAGCACAAGTTATGTGAAAAGATACTAAAATCTTTGCATCGCAGGTTTGACTATATTGTATGTGTCATAGAATAATCCAAAGACATTTTCATATTGAGTCTTGAAGAATTGCAGGCCACCTTAGAAGCACAAAATTAAGAATGGATGAAAGAAATGAGGTTAAATTTGGAGATCAGGCACTGGCAGCGCAAGCTTACAAGAAAGGAGATCAGAAAAAGAAGTGGAAGAAGAATAAGTTCAAGGAACCTGATGACGAGTTTGAGTCTTCATCAAAAGAGGGCAATGCAAGTGGTAAATAGAAGGAATATCAAAGAACTTTGACAAGAAGAAGGTGAAATATTACAATTGTGAGAAGTTTGAACACTCTGCTGGTGAATGTTGAACTGGAAAATGAGGAAAACAGAAGAAGAAAGAAGAAGATGAAACATGTGTTGCTCAAGAAGATGACTCATATTCAGATACAGTCTTGTTAATGGCTACCACAAGCGAAGAATGTTCTTTGTCCCAGTTCTGGTTTCCTGATATTGGTTGCTCTACACACATGACGAGCAAAAGCGAATGGTTAGTGGATGTTGATACATCAAGAAGGAGCAAGGTCAGGTTTGCTGATGATAGAACCTTGGAAGTTGAGGGAGCTGACAACATAGTAATCAAAAGAATAAATGGCAAAGCAACAAAATGTGAGGTAGATGATGTGTTGTTGGTTGAACCATAAGATGATGATTCAGAGAAAGTTAATGATGTGGAGGCTGTACAGGACCCAGAAAGTGATGCAGAGGACGTGTTGCAGACTGAGTCAAAATAAAAGGATTCATAAAAAGTTAGTGATGTGGATGTTCTTGGCAAAAATGTTGAGCCATCTGAATAGACTACATGCCAAGTTGTTGCCCCTAACGTTGTTGTGTTGTCTGATGCAACAATGGAGTTTTGGGGTGTTGAGGTAAAACGTGGAAAATCGCTCAAGGTTGATTCTGAAGATGACAAGTTTGTCCACCTTTCAATGGCATGTATGGGGAAGATTCGCAAGGATAAATGGAGTGAACCTATATCATTGTATGTGAAGATTGGTGGACCAAAAATTTATTGTAAGACCCATATTTTTCTGTATTATTAGTAATGTGTGGAATATATATATAATTTCTAATATGGTTGTTATTATTATATATTTTTTTCAATTATTATTTTTGAAAAGTATATATATGTGTATGACATGATTTATTTACTTTGACTAAATATTTGAAAAGAATGCTAATAATAATAACAACAATAATAATAAAAGAATGCATTAATGACAATTGCTTTGGCTAATGGTAGTGAAAGACCTCTTGATTGGCCGAATTTTGTTGGCATTATTGTTCTTTTGGTTATTAATTCAACAATTGGTTTCATTGAAGAAAACAATGTTGATAATGTTGTTGTTGCTCTCATGGCTGGTTTAGCACCCAAAAGAAGGGTTCTGAGAGATGGTCGATGAAGTTAAGAAGATTGTTAAGTGTAAAATCACTTATAAACTTGAATTAAGGAAAAATATTAGAAACCAATAATGTTATAGAAAAATCAGAATAAACCAATAACTTTCTTAGTATTGAAAGTTTGTGTAATTCAAATTAAAATAATAAGTGTATGTTGTAACTAATCTCTTAATTAATTAGTTAGATAGATAGAGGACAATTAAAATAATGAAGAATAAACTATGTATAAATAATACACTCAATCCATTTAATAAATAAGTCCATTCAATATACTTTTCTATTTTTTTACACTTGAAGTAACAAAGCTTGAAAGCTTACATATATATAATACTCAGCCGTCCTAAATTATAAGAAAAACAATTTTCATTTTTCTTTACTTTAAATAAAGACTTCTTTAGTTTTGGTTAAAAAATGAAAGTGTTTTTAACTATTTAAAATTTACAAATATAATTCATCTTTTTTATTCTTATGTGTATTTCATTATGTATATTTCTCGACATAATTTTATCATTTTATTTACACAAAGTTTTTTATTTAAAAAATACGCATATCAATACAATAAATTAAAAAATAAATACTTATAATTGACTAAAAAAATAAACAGTGGTGGCATGTCTCTTTTAGTGTTATTAAACTTAAGTTAAGTATTAAGAACACTTACGCTGGTACAACTTATACTTCTTTCTTATAGTGAATCACGCTAACAAATATTTTAAAATATTTGTTAATAAATCAGAAAAAAAAGTAAAAAATGTTAATAAAAACGATCATTTTTAAAAATTTAATGATATCTTTCAAAAATTGATTTATTCAAGACATTGAATTTCAAAAAGATCATTTTAGTATCTAATTTTTTATGCACATCTTCCAAGGATATTAAAAATAATAATGCTGATTATTACGAATACGGAACAACCGCAAAAAATCGCACTGTGTATATTAAAGTTGTAATTGCAGTTTTAATATACTGTTCGCAAAGACTAACAACGGTGTATTAAATAACGTGATCTTCCAACAAATACTAAATCGTGACCTTCCAAAAAAAACGCGACATCTTCCAATAGAAAAGGAAAGGAAATTGATTTTATAATATTATACTAGGACAAACATGAAAAAATTAAATTGGCTAGGCTAAGATTAAAAAGAAGTGGGCCAATACTCCAAAGTCCAAAGCACCCAACCCAAGGTATAAAAATAGAAAGAAGGGTGTACGCTGCTCCTCTTTCCTTCTTCTCAGTCATCATCACTGCGCCATTCACTCACCATCGCCGCTCAACCAAACTCATTAAATTCTACATTCTTCGTCTTCACGATGGACATCGTTACCTTTTCTTTCTCCGCCGCCACACCACCATTATCGGTGATCGCCGCCGTCAAGCTCGCCGGATTTTCTCCATCTATCGACGCATCCCTCCCTTCTGACTCCGCCCCCACATTTATCTTCTCCAATGGGTACGTTTTCATTCTCCTCAAACTTCATTTTTCATTTCTTCAACTATTAACACATGCTCAATTACTTCGAAACAACACAAACTCCATAACATTATATTGAATTTTATTTTAGTTTGTATTGTTACCCCTTCGGAAAAAGATTATGTTAATCCTTTCAATTTTATTCCTGTCACATTTACGTCATTTTCATTACAGGTTGAAATTGCGCGGACCATTGGTTCTTCTGCGTTATATAGCCAGAACTGCCAATTTTTATGGCCAAAATGCATTTGAAACTAGCCAGGTCATTTTACTCATATTACATAACACCACATTTTAATTTCAATGAACTATTTGAAAGTGCTAACATGATCAATGTTTGACTTTACTTCATCTTTTGATATAAATTAGCTTATACTGTTAATGCTATAATCACTTGATTAAGCTATTTATCCAAACATGGCCTAAGTGATGTTGTCTAAGAATGGAGTTTTATATTGTCTTTTAAATATTTGTCGTTTCCTATTGGTTGTTTGCTCAGTCGTTGTGTCCTTGTTTTTTCTCATTTCCCTTCCTTGGCTTTTCAGATTGATGAGTTGTTGGAGTATGCACCTGTACTGTCATCAGGCCCTGCATTTGAGACTGGATGCAAATATATAGATGACTACTTGGAGAAGCGTACATTTTTAGTTGGTTATTCATTATCAATTGCTGATCTAGCTATCTGGGCAGGTCTTGCAGGTAAAGATACTTTATGATTTTATGATACCTATTCAAATTCACCTGCGATACTACAACTAGGTCTCTTTTAAACATCATCATTCCTATGGAATAGGAAATCCTTGTGTTAGTTTAGTGATTGCATTTTGTGGGTATTTCCTAGTTGCATGTATCTCTGTTGAGTGATGACAGAACAGGACTTATTGCTGTCTTACCTGTTATATAACTAGCATTCTATGCTGCATCCGCTTTGCTCTATTGTTTGGAATTTGCACAAAAAACACTATTGTTGTGGCCAATCATTTTTGTATTATGTGGTAGTCTGTGCAGCCAAATTACACTATCTTCCATTTCTCTGTTCTTTAGTAACTTTGCAGCCTCGTCAACCAATAATCTGTCTAACTTGATGGTTCATTATTATCTCTATCTACAATATGCTCTTTCAGGAACTGGAAAGAGATGGGAAAGCTTGAGGAAGTCAAAGAAATATCCAAATCTTTCACGATGGTACAATTCAATAGTCACAGAATACGGTACTGCCTTAAATGAAGTCACTACAACATATATTGGCAAAAAAGGATTGGGAGAGCCATCAGCAACTAAGCCAAAAGACCATCCAGTCGTCACGGACAAATGGAAGAATGTGAATGGGGATGTATCTGAAAAGATTAAGTTAGGAGGCAAACCTTCTGCAGAAATAGATCTTCCAGATGCTGAAATTGGAAAAGTTCGCTTGCGCTTTGCACCTGAACCCAGCGGCTACATTCACATTGGACACTCAAAAGCAGCTTTTTTGAACAAGTATTTTACTGAGCGATACCAAGGTCATCTTATTTTGCGTTTTGATGATACAAATCCTGCTAAAGAAAGTAAGGAATTTGAGGAAAGCATAGCGAAAGATATTGATACACTGGGTATCAAGTTTGACACAATTACTTATACATCAGATTACTTCCCTGAGTTGATGGAAATGGCTGAAAAATTAATTAGCCAGGGTAAAGCATATGTTGATGACACTCCAAAATTACAATTGAGACAGGAGAGAATGAATGGCATAGAATCTAAATGCAGAAACAATAGTGTAGATGAGAATTTGAAATTATGGAAGGAAATGATTGCTGGATCAGAGAGGGGCTTGCAGTGTGTTGTCCGTGGGAAGTTGGATATGCAAGATCCAAATAAATGCCTTCGTGATCCTGTTTATTATCGTTGCAATACATTACCTCATCATAGGACTGGATCCAAGTATAAAGTGTATCCAACTTATGACTTTGCATGTCCATATGTTGATGCTAAGGAAGGTATCACACATGCTCTTCGGGCAAGTGAATACCGTGATCGCGGTGCTCAGTATTCCCGGATTCGAGATGACATGGGAGTGAGGGAAGTTCTTATCTACGAATTTAGTCGGTTGAATATGGTCTACACTCTTCTCAGCAAACGAAACCTTCTATGGTTTGTCCAAACTGGAAAAGTTGATGGATGGGATGATCCACGAGTTCCTACAGTGCAAGGAATTGTGCGCAGAGGTTTGAAAATTGAAGCGTTAATACAATTTATTACTGAACAAGTATGTACAAGATTTGCTTTCATTTATATGTCAAATAAAAAACTAAGCACTCACTAACAAATAAGAATTACAGTAGAATATGTCGTTCTGTTGTCATACTTTTTTCCTTCTTTGTACATTATTGTTGTATAACCCAAGCTTAAAATGCTGAAGACTGTTCTTTGTACTTGTACAGGGGGCGTCAAAAAATCTCAATCTCATGGAATGGGACAAGCTTTGGACCATCAATAAGAAGATTATTGACCCTGTATGTCCCAGACACACCGCTGTCATTGCGGAGAGACGTGTATTGTTGACCCTTACTGATGGTCCCGAGAAATCATTTGTCCGCATCATACCTAGACACAAGAAATTTGAAGCCGCTGGAAATAAAGCTACCACATATACTAAAAGGATATGGATTGACTATGCTGATGCAGGGTCCATATCAGCAGGTGAGGAGGTAACCTTGATGGATTGGGGAAATGCCATAATAAAGGAAGTAGAGAAGGACCAAGATGGGAATGTCACAGGGTTGAGTGGTGTTTTGCATCTTGAAGGATCTGTGAAGACCACAAAATTGAAGCTCACTTGGCTACCTGACTCAGATGAACTAGTTAGCCTGACACTGGCGGAGTTTGATCATCTAATTACGAAGAAAAAGGTATGTTTTGTTCTCTGGTGGTTTCTGTCATCAGCAAACATAAAGGAACATTTGTAATATGTTAATATTTTCATGAGGAACTGATGTGACATTACAATTTCTATGGACACAACCAATCAAAAGTTGAAAATAATTCTGCAATAACTTGGTGTCTTTCTTTTGATTACATCGTGCTCATGCAAGAATTGCTCAATTTTAGTTCTTATTAAAAGTGTACTATGAAAGACATTTCTGTACTGACTTTGTTGTCTGCCTGTCGTGGACTGCATATTTAAAGATAAGCTATCCCATATGGTGTTCATTTAGTCTCTTACTCATACTTTGAAAAATATTAAACCTGTCTTTATGGTATGAACATTGTATGTTCACTTTGTTTGCAGGTTGAAAAGAAAGAGGACATCATTGATGTGGTTAACCCATGTACAAAAAAGGAGATTCTAGCATATGGAGACTCCAATATGCGAAATCTTCAACGTGGAGAGATATTGCAGCTGGAGAGAAAGGGATATTTCAGGTGTGATGTACCCTTCGTTCGTCCTTCAAAACCAATTGTGTTATTTTTGATCCCAGATGGCAGGCAGCAGACAAGTTCTAAGTAAAAACATTTTGTTCTTTGAATTACAAATTGGTAATTTGGATAACTTTGTGGAACTATTTTAATGTGTACAACACTGTACACCAACCATTTGTGCTAGACTTTGGTAGCAAGTCAAAGCGATATGGAATCATTTTATAGTTAATTGATTTATTATTAACATAGGATTTATGATTTTGCTTTGGCGGATTGTGAATTTCTATTTTGAGGCCAACACATAATTGTATATAATTTAAGGGTGGGGTTTATTTATTTCTGGAGCAAGTATATACAAATTTAGTTTAATACTTATTTTGTCAATGGGAGAGTTTGGATGGCAAGTATTTATAGTTGTTTTACTATTCCCTCTCAGTGGAATAAGTATAAGGCAGGAATAACAACTTAACAAGTCAAGAGAATACCATCGTTGCTGGTTTGATTAACAAACTTACTTCTAAATTTAATTTCAATTATTATGCAAATGAAAAAAAAGCTAATTTGTTAACATAAGAATAAGAAAAAGACATAAATGACGGAAGTGTTATAACTAAATAAATTAAAGAATAAAAAAATATTGATTTCTATATGTAAGACTATATTTTAAAAGTTGCGAGTCTTCTAAAGAATTTTTATAATAAGAAATTAAATTATGAAACAACGTGGTGCTAAACAAGGAAGTACCTTTTTAAGACAAGAAACGAGATTTAAATGAGTTGGTCGGACATTTGAGGGATGCAGACGAGCATCCAAACATAGGCTTAGAAAAGTGTTGGGATTTTTTTAGAGAGAAGCAATTCTAATTTTCATAATTTATTCCACTCAACACACCAATTTGTAGCTTCTGTGGTCAATACAATCGATTCGTACAAGGTATCGATCCATACTATATCTTTTACTTAATTGCCCTTTGACTGGTAAATAAAATATCCTATAATAGTGTACACATTCTTTTAAAAAATAAATTGTTTTAATGTAATCTCTTTGTTTTATTTTGAGGTAAAAAATCTAAGAGAAAATTGTTTCAATTAGAAGTAACGATAACCTTCGAATTTGCTGAACACTTAACTTGCAAGTTCAATTTCTACCTTTTTAGTATTATTCCAAACTATTAGAGTTTCTTTTTTAATATAATACTTATTTTGTCCAAACGTACTATAATACTTATAAGCATACACATGTTTATTAAATAGAAAACAATGTATATGTATATAGTTTAAATATAAAATATATATGTTAAAACCGGTTTTGATAATTATACCATTAAAAGTAATTTTCATCTAAACTTCAACATAATAAAAACCATTTATACTTTGATATATCCAAACACAGATTAATTTATATTTAAACAAAATTAATTGTATGAAAATATAAGCAAACAAATTGGTCGGGGTGAAAACGGGCATCCAAAGATTAAATCTTGTATTTAAGAGTGGATGAGTACATAGCCACACAGAGAAGCACATAAGGAAGGACGTGGAGGTTTAAAAGGCCATAATTCGCGGGTTAGAGAGTGTGTGCGGCCTTATCTCCTCTCCCTTCCTCCTTGCCGCTTCCTCTCCTTTCACAGAACTCCCAACAACTCAAAATGACTTCCATTCCCGGTGCAGTTGGAAGTACTTGTTCCTCTCTTCAACTTCTTAAGACACCAACTTCCTCAACACCCTCCTCCTTTTCATTCTTCAACAATACCTCCCGTTTCACCACCCTTCTTCGACTCCGTTCCAACCACAAAACCCCCACCCTTTCTTTCGTTACTTCTGCTATTGCCACCCCCAATTCCTCTATCCTCACCTCTCAAGAAGCTTTCGAGGGTTTTACTTTCCAAGACTCTAACGACCAACTCACCATCAGCAAAGACGAACTCGACATTTCCAAGCTCCGTTTTCCTTCCCAACTTGTTCACTCGCTCCACAACCGTGGAATCACCAATCTTTTCCCCATTCAGGTATCTAATATTTCTTTTTTTGTTTTTATTTTTATTTTTATTTAAACAACAAATGTAACAACCTTTACCTTTATTATATACTTACATAGTATTGATTTGAATTATTGTTATTTTTATGCCTCTACGATGCTTCATTTGTGTAGCTTTTAAAAAATTATTTGTGGAATTTGTTGATGATTTTAGAGAGCTGTGCTGCTTCCTGCAATAGAAGGTAGAGATATCATTGCTCGTGCAAAGACCGGGACTGGCAAGACGTTAGCCTTTGGAATTCCAATTCTCAAGGGTCTCACCGAGGATCAACAGACCAATCTCAGGTTATCCGTTATTCCTGCATTATAAATTGTATGTTTGGTTTCACTTTTGGATGAGGCAAAATTGGTAGTTGTGTAGAATTGATTTTAACTTCATAATCGATTTTAACTTGAAGCTAGAATTTAGAGTGTTTGCCTTTATGATTGATATTTACCCACAAATTTATTGTTCAACTAACATTGACATGAATGTATTGAAACGTGAATCACTGTATATTTGTGTTATATATCTTTATGTTTAACTCATTTCTGACTAGAATCAATTTTACACAATCAATTTTTTGACACCACAGAACCAAAGGCCGTTACTTATAAATCTTTGATATTTTTTTTGATGTATTTGGGTGTTACTTTATCTCAGGCGGTCTGGTAGGCTTCCTAAAGTACTGGTCCTTGCACCTACTAGGGAGTTAGCAAAGCAAGTAGAGAAGGAGATAAAAGAATCTGCACCTTATCTAAACACAATTTGTGTTTATGGCGGTGTTTCTTATGATATTCAGAAGAATGCACTTTCCCGTGGTGTTGATGTAGTGGTGGGAACACCCGGGAGAATAATTGACCTAGTGAATGGAAACAGCCTTAAACTGAGTCAAATTCAGTATTTTGTCCTTGATGAAGCCGATCAGATGCTTGCTGTTGGGTTTGAGGAGGATGTAGAAGTGATTTTAGAAAGGATCCCGACTCAGCGCCAGATCATGCTTTTCTCTGCAACCATGCCGGGTTGGGTCAAGAAATTGTCAAGAAAACATTTGAACAACCCATTGACTATTGATTTGGTAAAACTGTTGTTACTTTTTAACTTCTCTTCTCACCAAATATACCTGAATGAAGTATAGTTAACTGAGTATTTGTTAGTTTATATACAGGGAAAGCTTAGATTGCAATGTATAGTAGTGTTAATAATTTGTTCTGTTTGGCATGTGACAATTTTGTGGGTAATGTGGCCAACTTATATTTCTCATTAGCTAGAGGTGGTGCTTTTGATGTGAAACAGGCTCTGTATGATATATCAGATTGTAGCTGAAAGTAGTATGGCCATAAAACAGTTTCAGCCTTGGTAGTTAGCATGTGAGAACTTTTGCCAAAAGGGAGTCAAAATATTGTCCTAAGAGAATACATGCATTGGATTCCCAATTAGACGTGTCATTTATTTGATTTTGTACAAATTGAATTCCCAACATGTGTTGATTGTAGAGTCAAATAGGTGTAGCCTACCTCCAACTATCTACGAGTCTTATTGATGTATAACTCACCTTAATGGCCGGCTTTGCTTTGGAAGAAAAGCTTTTGTGTCAATAGAATGTCATACCGTAATCCTTGGCTTTTTTTTATCAACTTATTACTATGCAATTTCTTATGGGCAAAACGCTAATCATTATGTGGTCTTTGTGGTTGTGCACCCCTCTTTTTCTGAATGATCTAGTTTTACAGTATTGGTGCATAATTGCATTTTCATTTTTTCGGAAGCCTCGTGCTATCTTGTGATATGTATGGTATACTCATTTTGGAGAGAAAAGGATGGAAAACATTGATAAATTTGGACTAGAACTGAATCTATTTTGCATTTTCTACTATTTTTTCAAACAGCTGGAATTATGCTTACTGATCTTTAATATTAAATCATTGTAACTATGACGTGTTTTGATCCCCACAAAATGGTTATGATGCGTTTCACTTTTCTTTTTAACAAGGTCGGGGATAAAGAAGAAAAACTCGCTGATAGGATCAAACTTTATGCTGTATCAGCCACTGCAACATCAAAGAGGAGAATTCTTTTCGGTCTAATAAGTGTAAGTTTGCTGTTATTTTCACAATCTTGGCTTTTTGTTTGGTAATATCTGCAGTTTGTTTTTCTGAGGTCTTGTTCAGTAAGTATGGTGAGTAAAACCAAACCATTTTTTTAAAATAATACAATAAAAACTTCTTGTTCAGAAGCAGGTTACCAACTGTTTATAGAAACTCCATGGTTTGGCAGTCAGGAATATTGAGCAAGTTTCTATTATCGAGATGTAGTTCATGTTGAATACCCTCACACAAACTTATGGCTGCTTATTCTCTAAGACCCATTTTTCTGTTGCAAGTTTCATTTATGTATTAACTCTGTTAGTTCCGTGTTTCCATATGTACTTAACGTTACTCTTGAATACAACAAAAGGCTGTTCAATGATTTTGTTGAATGTTACCATGTCTCTTAGGTCTATGCAAAGGGTGGAAAGACTATTGTTTTCACACGAACAAAAAGGGATGCTGATGAAATATCATTGTCATTAACAAGTAGTATAGCTTCTAAAGCACTACATGGTGATATCTCTCAGTATCAGAGAGAGAGAACATTGAATGGTTTTCGGGAAGGGAGATTCACAGTGCTTGTTGCTACTGATGTTGCTGCTCGTGGACTAGATATTCCCAATGTTGATTTGGTAAGTTCAAAGTGATGTTTTTTGGTGCATATTCAAACATCTTATCTTGTGTCTGAGTTCTATGAAAGTCTTCTCAGATTTCAGCATTTTTAAACTTTTTATGATGCATTTTAATATGTAATGCCAACTGAGGCGTTGGTAATAAACCCAACCATGTGGATTATTGTTATTTGGAATTGATGGTTTCAAATTGAAGATTTTGGTGTTAACTCAGCTGTTGAAAATCTAGTGTCTAAAAATTTGGGCCTTGAGATATTGTTATCTCTAGGTCAGATTAAGAATGTATGCTTATTCTGGATAAGGATTTCTCAACTCTTAATTTGGGCTGCTTCTTGTTGTGTGTATTTTGGATTGTCTGTTTTGATATAAGGAGATTTTCGATGTTTCCACTTCATCTGACCTTTATAATCAATCTCTGTCACTGTACATTATTTAATCTGATTTGGCAATTAAAATTTATGTCATAATAGAATGTGCTTGTGTAAACAATACCTTGGTTAATTCTTTGGTAGCAATTTCAATTTTGTTTTCCATCAGATAAGTTTAAGGTCTCTACTTGAAATAAAAGTTTCTATGCTTTGGTCTAATGCTGAATTGCTGTCTGTTCTCAACATATTGAAAACCTTGTTGGCATTCCATTATTTTTTCAGATTATACATTATGAACTTCCTGACGGTCCCGAGACTTTTGTTCATCGCTCTGGTCGTACTGGACGTGCAGGAAAAGAGGGTACGGCTATTGTGATGTACACCATTAGCCAGAAAAGAACTGTTATATCCCTTGAGCGTGATGTAGGCTCCAAATTTGAATTTATTAGTCCACCACCTATGCAAGAGATTTCAGAATCATCTACCAAGCAAGTTGTTGCAACACTTGATAGAGATGGAAGTAATTGGAGAAGTTCTAGGGATCAGAGAGGTTCTATAGATCGGAGAGGTTCTAGGGATCCGAGAGGTTCTACAGATCGGAGAGGTTCTAGGGATCAGAGAGGTTCTAGGGATGACTGGCTAACTGGAGATAGTCGATCAAGCAGGTATTCATCATCAAACAGGTAATAGGACATAAGTTATATTGTGTCTGTTTTAGTCTTGGTAATTTTCTTCCATAAAAAATTTAGTATGATTCTCTTGCTATATATTTGGATATATGTATAACTCATGGCATCTGAATGTGCATTGCAGAAGTAGTTATGGAGGGGCCTGTTTTAATTGTGGACAACCGGGGCATCGAGCATCAGAATGTACCAATAAACGAGACTTTTTTTAGTTGAACACATTCAATTTTGGTGTCACCATGTTCAAGAATTGAGCTGTGCCATTGGCGATGGCTTATGTGGTTCGAGAAATTGAAAGGTGCTTCCCAAAAGATACATAGAATCAATGCCTACTTTACTACATAGACGTTCCCACATTTGATCTAAGATTTTCTTTCTTTCTTTCTCCTTGTTGTAAAATTGATTTATCATTTGCGTTTCAGCAGTGATATTCGGAGAACATTAACTGTATGATGCCGATTTGTCTGCACAGCTGTAATGTTAATCATCAGCTTGAACCCCAACGTTTCAGAAAGAGACAGGAATAGGTTTATGGAAAGAATGTTTCCAGTCACTCCATAGACATAGTAACTATCATCTAAGTTTGTCATGTATAATATTACTTTCAAACAAGCTTATCCGAAATTCCAAAATGATTTCTAAATTGTGATTTTTGTTCGTAACTCCTACTTACTATCCACATGGACCATTACTTAATTTCAAAGTATGCAACTATATTTTTGAGAAAGTGCGTTTGTGAATTTTAACACTTATATTTGATTCAAAATAGGCATAATAGATTCTCCTGATATTTGTACTCTTTTTCTCATACCGGGTGAAAATCTTGTATTCACATAAGAATACAAAATTTCATAATCTATCTAACTATACATATCATTTTAACCTTATTTTTACAACAATTTTTTTAACAAAATAAATTTATTAAACATATTGTAAGATCATAGTGAGAATGATATCACTAGTCATGAAACAAAAACACAAACAAGACGCAACAAAATTACATGTTCCAAACCAGTAACGTTACACATAATCACAGACATTTTCACTGTGATAGCTATTTGCCAAAAAGAATGTTTATGACAGTTCTAAAAATAGGACCCCTTTTATTGCTTAGAACTTCCCTAACATCCTTCTCATCAGGAACAAACCCCTTAGCCTTCATTTGTTCCAGCAACTGCACAGCCTCATCCATCTTCTCTTCCCTAACCAATCCCTCAAACACTGCAGCATATGTCTCAGCATTAGGTCTAATCCCTTTCTCCATCATTTCCAAAAGATACTTTTTCGCATCCCTCATAAACTTCGCATCAACAACAAGTCCCCTAACGAGAACAGCGTAGGTATAAGCATTAGGAGAAACCCCAGAAGCAAGCATGCGAATGTAAGCTTTGAGAGCTTCCTTTGGTTGACCAGCATTGGCATAAGCTTCGAGGATGGCAGTATGGGCCACCACATCGGGCATCTGACCGTTATCTTTGATCTGACCGAAAAGCTCCAATGCTTCGTGGGTTAAACCCTGTTTGGACAAAGCGTCGAACATCTTGATTGCATGGTTGAATAAACCGTCACCGCTTCTCATATTGTGGAAAATCTCTTGTAAGTCTTTGGGGTTTTTTGGTTCTTCTATTGCTGGCTTCTTGCTGAATGGGTCGTAAGGCGGTGGTAGTTTCTTATTGTTGTGGAGTTCTTTTCGGGTATTTTCGTCATCGGAATCGGAATCGGAATCGGAAAGAGAGAAATTGAGCTTGGTGTCGATGTTTTTGTTGGTGGAGGTGAAATGGCGTTGAAAGTTGTAAGGGTATTTGGAAATGGATGTAGATGATGAAGGAGGTAAGAAGGGTGAAGTGAAAGTGTTTAAAGCGCGAGATATTGCTACTGTAATTGTGCTTCTTGCATACAAAGCCATTATTTATTGGTTTGATACTACTCTCGTCTGCGTCTTATGTCAAGTAATGCAATAGCAAGAGGGGGGAAAAGCGTGGTCTTCTCCTGTTACGAATCCTTCCTTGGGCTGTTTAGCCTACATACACTAAGGCCTTGGCCCAAACATTTCCAAACAAACCCATTAACTAACAGATCCAAACATTTGGCAGAATCCAACTTGCTGTCCTTTTATTTATATAACGTTGATTAGCCTCTTATGTACTTTTTTATTTATACATTTTGTTACACATATTTTTTCTAATTTTTTTGTTACTGTATACAATGTTCTACGCATGCATATGAGGTGAACTTAATAATAACAATGAGAAATAGAAAGAGATAAAAACGAATAAATTGATGACTAATGATGATAGTACTATTCATGACAGTACAAAAGCTCATTGGCGAATGGTGACAGAGGATACACAAAGTCCACCAAAAGTGGATAATATTCTAACAGAAAACAAGGACAGTTGTTGCTTCTAGAAGCAAGTCATTTCTTAAACAAACAGAAGCCAAATTACTGCAATTAAAGCTTAATCATAGTACTAATATTTTAATGCTGTTTAAGGTAATTGTGACTGCTGTGTCACACCTTAATTATATTAAGCTAAAAAAAATCCTTAATTATATTAAGTTGCATTAATGTGTCCTATCAATATTTATAACTTTTTCTTAATGAACATTAGGAATTTAGTAGGACAGTCATATCACATAAATTCTTTTACCTATTATTTTGCAAAAGGAAAAGATTTTTTTTAATAACAATGTTAATAATTAATTATTAATTTTATTTAAAAAATAATTAAACTCATAATTTTGTCATTCTAACTCTCTTAAACTATTAAACCTTACTGACTTTCAAAAAAATTTATAACTTTTCTTTTTATTAATATTGAATTTTAAAGTGAATATTAAAAAGTTAATAGTAAAAATATATGTGTCAATTGCGATCCACCATGTTATTATATACTGATATTATAACATTTCTTAAATAGTCTTGATTAATACTATTTCAATTAGATTTAAAAAATATTAAATAAAGAAAAGTAAAGTAAAAAAAATGAAATTTCAGAATATTTTACTTTGTAAAAATATTTTTTATTTTCTAATAATTTGTGTGAATTTTACTTATGAATATAAAAGAGATGAGATGAATAATGCTATGAATTTCACAATTTTTATAAATAATACAAATGTTAAATAATTATTTTTTTAATTATTTTTATCAACATCTCGTTCATAAATAATATTTCATCTCCTCTCTGTTGCAATGATTCATTTTATTAATAAATAAAACTAATACAAATTTTAAAAAATAAAAAACCGGTGCATTCGTTATTCAATGATTTGAAAAACAATTCTTTTCATAAAACAACAACTCCAATCTAGCCTTTCCTATTCTATCCGTATTCAAAATTGGCTTGGCTTTGTGCTGCGAATCCTAAACGGAATAATAAAAGGAATATAGAATTATACTACACTGATAATTGTAATTTGTTTTTCTTCTTTAGTAATAATAATCATAAGTGAATTATATATACTATTAAAACAAGTGCAATTATTCGACCACAAATACGAATCATAAAGAGGAAAATTAAAAAAAAAATCACATTTGAGCAAAGGAAGAAGACAAAAGAAGTGGAAGGTAATCGGAAG
>NC_021163.2:6515458-6563734 GCF_000331145.2 Cicer arietinum
AAGAAGAGGAGAAGAAGAAGTTGAAGCGAAGTGAAAACAACAATAATCAGCTATTGAGAGTTGCGCGTGAAAGTAACTGAAATCGGAATCGGAATAAGATGTCGATTCCGAAAGAGCCAGAGGAAGTAATGAAGTTAAGAGGAGGATCGGTACTTGGAAAGAAAACCATTCTTAAGAGCGACCATTTCCCTGGTTGTCAGAACAAGCGTTTGCGTCCTCACATCGAAGGAGCTCCAAATTATCGTCAGGTTTTTCTTACCACTGAGATTTATCGTTTATCACTTTCGCTTTTTTATTATCTTTTTCTTCATTTTAATGATTATTGCGCTTGTTTTTTTGATTAATTTATAGGCCGAGTCGTTACATGTTCATGGCGTTGCGATTCCAACTAATGATGGAATCAGAAATGTTCTTAAGCACATTGGTGCTCAACCTGAAGGCAACAAAGTTCATGTTCTTTGGATTAGTCTTCGTGAGGAACCGGTATTCATTGCTTTCCTTCTTACTTTTCAATACGCTTTTGCTTTACGTGCTTTTCTGTCAGTACTTTTTTTTTATCATATTCATTTCTCTGTTATTATGTTGTTTTCAGCTTTAAATCTTAGGTTTTAAATATATATGAGATATGTAAATGAATTGAAATTCTCACTGTAATTAGCAATATATTTGTGGTTAAGACTCTTATTGAAATTGTCTTTCAATTCACCATAGAGAGACAGGAGGGTATTAAAATTGTTTTTACCTCATGTCAAACATGAAACTAAGCGCTTATATCATAAGTATTTATCGTATTAGTGCTTATGCATAAACTGTTTTTATAACAAAAGATAAAATAAAGTCAAATTATTTTTATATAAGCTATAAGCTGTTTTCATAAGTTATTATGGGAAACATATGGAAATTAGCAGCAAACACATGTCATAAGCTGTTTCCATAAGCTTTCCCAAATAGTTTCTTAAGTGTTTATGTTAGTAAATATGCTCAGGTAAGCCAATCCAAATAGGTCTATCTCTTAGTTATTTTTTCTGTTGCTGGTGAATCAAAATAGACTTTGACTCCAAACTTTGGTTTCACTCGAAGTGATGACATGCTTTTGCATTAGGTTAAAAAACGTATACTAACATTTACATTAAAATTGCTTTTAGAATAACGATGTTCAACCGTAAATAGCTTCAATTCAAACTCAATTTTAACCAAACCAATTTTACAAAATTTTGTTCATTCGAAATCACATTGGTTACACAATCCAAAAACATGCGTGTGTTTTATTATAGCTCTGAATATATGTGTCTTGATGCTCCAGTAAAATTCCCCACACCACCTCTTCTAAACTTTCACTGTCTAAAAATCAGGTTGTGTACATTAATGGGCGCCCCTTTGTTTTGCGTGATGTGGAAAGACCATTCTCCAACCTCGAGTATACGGTATGTTATTGTGGAATCCTTGTCGTTTTAATTTGGTATATTCTTTCCGCTTTGAGCCCTGTGATTTTCAGGAGGTGAGTTTTGGTTATGACCGGGCTGTCAACCTAATGTGACCCTTGATACTGTTGGATTAATGGATTTTAGTTGAATTGAGCTCACTAGTTTTTCAACTGAAATTTGCTTGGGTTTTAATTGTTTTGCGTTTTGTACTTAATCAGGGAATTAATAGGGGAATACATTACTGTTTTGGCGTCTAACTTATGTGGGACCTGTAATCAATCAGGGAATTAATAGGGAAAGAGTTGAACAAATGGAAGCTCGTTTGAAAGAAGATATTCTGATGGAAGCTGCAAGGTATCCATGGTTCCCTTCAGTATTTCTCCCTAATCTGTATTGTATGATAAACAATCTTATTTTCAAATGGCATGACAGATATGGAAATAAGATCCTTGTGACTGATGAACTGCCAGATGGTCAGATGGTGGACCAATGGGAATCAGTGTCATGTAATTCTGTGATGACACCTCTAGAGGTATGGGTGAAACTTGTCTGTAATGGGCGTGTAATGA
Organism: Cicer arietinum; assembly: GCF_000331145.2. Lineage (NCBI taxonomy): Eukaryota > Viridiplantae > Streptophyta > Magnoliopsida > Fabales > Fabaceae > Cicer > Cicer arietinum. The sequence continues at coordinate 6,517,452 of NC_021163.2, forward strand.
TGTCATTCAGCCATTTTTCTGAACAAAATGCAGCAAAGTTGTTTTCTTGGTTGTAGGTGTACCAGGAATTGCAAGTGGAAGGATACCTTGTTGATTATGAACGTGTTCCAATAACTGATGAAAAATCCCCTAAGGAAATGGATTTTGATATTTTGGTAAGTTTGTTTGTATTAATATTTATTTTATTAAAAGCTTCTGAATGCGATATCTTTGCTAGATAAATGTGCTTTATCCTGATTTCACTCTATTTGTTATTCTCTACTATTTTTAATGCCACTATCTGAATACATATTCTCTGGATCCTATCAAGGGGTTTAATGATGTAGTATTTTAGTATTCTTCTTTATTGTCTTGTCAGTGATCTTCTGATGAACATTGCCAAAATGTTAGGATATATTTTATATTTTATTTGGTACATCACAGAAGTTATCATTCATAGAAAATTCATTCAGTTTCCTGAAACTATTGGCTTTACATCTTAGATACCCTTCATCTTCATTTTAGGTTCATAAAATTTCACAAGCTGATGTAAATACAGAGATAATTTTCAATTGTCAAATGGGGCGTGGACGAACTACAACTGGAATGGTCATTGCGACTTTGATTTATCTGAATCGAATTGGAGCTTCTGGTACTTATTTTATTTTATTTGAACTTTTCCTAGAATAGACTTTATTTTTTTTTGTTCACTTAATATCATAAATGTCATTGTTCGTTCCACAGTTTGAAAACAAGCTAGTGATTTCTTGCAATTTCAGCATTTGATGTTAAGTTTTATCATTCCCCGTTTAATGATTTAAAAACAGAAATAGTTAAGACGCACTTTGCCACACTAATACCATCCATAGACATGACCAAGTATTCCAGTATTTGGTTAAAATAAAATATCAATTGCATTTTCAGTTTGTGACTTTGTGTAGATTTTTGTCAAGGACACATTAGGCAGTCTGTCTGTCCTGTATTCTTACTCCATCATTCAGTTTAGATCATAGAGCTACCAGTTGAATATCCAATATCAAACGTTCAAATTTATCTTCTAGCCAACTTTACTTCTCGAGTTGGATATTGTTGTGCTGGATTGCTGGCAAGCTGGCTTCTTTTTGGTTTTAGCCGCCCAAACTTCACTTTCACTTGGTGGGATTTAATTCCTTTTTTCAATAGTGAGGATTTTGGACATAGAAAACTTGATCTTCCTAGTTTTAGACTTTTTAAAGCTTTCTATGTTGTCCTTCTTCATGGGTTTTGGGCTTTGCCCCCCTATGTTTCTGTTTTTTCTTTTTTCTTCAATTTATTTCTGATTTATAAAAATAATTATAGGCATTCCAAGAAGCAACTCAGTTGGTAGAATTTCTCAATGTCTGACTAATGTACCAGACCATATTCCTAACTCAGAGGAGGCAATACGAAGGGGAGAATATACAGTCATAAGAAGCTTGATTCGGGTGTTAGAGGTATTGGTATGAATTTTAATATCTCTTTAAGATGATGCAAAATATGTTCTATTTCTCCTAATTAATTTACTTGCTTCCAGGGTGGTGTTGAGGGGAAAAGGCAAGTTGACAAAGTCATTGACAAGTGCGCCTCAATGCAGGTATCTGTTTCGATCCCCCCAAGGAAGCACTTGTAAGGAGAGTCAGTACCCTGAGTGAGGATTAGTCGCACACCTAAAGGATGTGGGAATACCTTGCAAGAACAGAAAAAGGAAGAAAGAAAACTCCTTTGTTGCTTACACTGCTGCTTCAAATTTCTTGTCCTTGAATGTGGAAGTTGGATTTTTTGTGTATCAACTGAAGATGCCTCATTTAATTCTGTTTGCTTTTGTTCCAGAACTTACGTGAAGCAATTGCCACTTATCGCAATAGTATTCTGCGGCAACCAGATGAGATGAAAAGGGAGGCATCACTTTCTTTTTTTGTGGAGTACTTGGAGAGATACTACTTTTTGATATGTTTTGCTGTATATATACATTCAGAAATGGCTGCACTCCGCACTAGTTCAGCTAGTCATAGTAGTTTTGCTGACTGGATGAGAGCTAGGCCAGAGCTCTACAGCATTATTCGCAGGTTGCTTCTTATTTTTTTCTCCCAATAAATTGTTGTATAGTTTATGTTATTTTAAAAAAAATTCATTTTCATTAGGTCAATGGACCCTATCTATTGAGTCAAACTGCATGTGACTAGTTAATAGTTTCCTGCCACATATACCTAGGCATTAAAAATTTGAACTGCATTAATGTAACTGAGATGTCTCTACTCTGAGGCACGGTGTTTTGTTCAGTATGAGGTCCCAGATTCCCTTGCACCTTGCCATTGCCACTGTTATTAAAGAAATCTTTGATGTCAATATTACTCTTAGGCTCAAAAGTTTTATTAATCATCCGAGTCTTATCTTACCACCAAGGATTATATATGAGCTAGTGTGGTTCTCAGATCACCGTTAACTTTTCTGAGTAAATATCTATTGATTTTGTGATGATGCACGGTATTTGGCTCAAAGTTACTCTTTAAGAATTCCAATGCTATGTTGGCTCCAAAGAAAGCCCTTGGCTGGAATTTTTTATATTGTGACATTATGCTATGAATCCATTATACCTTTTTACCCAAGAAAAATCTGGGCTACTTTATCCTGTTCATATTGTGGCTTGATATGAATTATCTGGAAAGAGGCACCACAGACTTTTGCTTATAGTTTAGAATTTTTCTTGGTCAATATTCCCTGAAAACTTCCAGATATAGAGTGTGTTAGTATTATGCTCTTTTGCTTATAATCTAGTGTTTGCCCTCACCCATCATTATTCATTACTTTCTTAAATAAATCCCGCCTTCATATAATTGAACAACTATTCACCAATTGGGTTTCTGATTGCAATATGATTTGGTTGACTTTTTTATCTTATGATTGTTAAAATTATACATGTATAATTTATTTCCTATGCCGCTTATTTGCATTGCAGGTTGCTGAGGAGAGATCCAATGGGTGCACTTGGGTATTCCAGTTTGAAACCATCTCTAATGAAGATAGCTGAATCTACTGATGGTCGCCCTTCAGAGATGGGTGTGGTTGCTGCCTTGAGAAATGGTGAGGTACTTGGCAGTCAAACTGTTCTGAAAAGTGATCATTGCCCAGGGTGTCAAAATCCAAGATTACCAGAAAGAGTGGAGGGGGCACCTAATTTCAGAGAAGTTCCTGGCTTTCCAGTTTATGGAGTCGCAAATCCAACTATCGATGGTATTCGATCTGTTCTTCGTAGGATTGGTAGCTCTAAAAGTGGACGCCCAGTACTTTGGCATAATATGAGAGAAGAACCTGTTATTTACATCAATGGGAAACCATTTGTTCTCCGAGAAGTTGAAAGACCGTACAAAAACATGCGGGAATACACGGTAAAAATTACTTTTAGTCTTTGGCATCTCTTCAATAAATTTTTAAAGTTAAGAAAGGGGTATTGCTAATTAGGTGTTAAATTTGGAAAAATTGCTTTTCATCTGGTTTGTAATCCACTGGTTCATATATCCCCAATTGGCCTTTACGGTTTTTTTTGTAGTATTTTGATAGGCTGTCCTGGCTATTCTAGCTGTACTGTTAGAATAGAATGCATCATCTTCCAAAAGAAGGTATTAGTTTAATCGGGAAATCATGTACTTATTTAAGTAGCATAATTTAATGGATATTGTTGGTCTTTCTCGGGATTCTTGTCTACAACGTCACTGGCATGGAGATCATGTGTTTTTAGTTTTTCCACCAAAGACATGGTTATGTCATTACAATACTATTTTCTAGGCCTCTTTGCCTTGTAGTGAGTACAGGACAATTCACTTAGTGATAGTATTATGTTAGATAAACATAAACTTCAAAACTTCTAATTCATGTTTTGGATGTGTGGATTTCTCTTACTTCTTGTACCCATTTGACGCCTTTCTGAATTTTATGGCAATTCGGGGCTTTTACGCCAATTGTGTGAATTTGGCTTGTAGGGAATTGGTCGTGAAAGGGTGGAGAAAATGGAAGCCCGGTTAAAAGAAGATATCCTAAGGGAAGCTGAACAGTATGACAATGCCATAATGGTTATTCATGAAACAGATGATGGGCAGATATATGATGCTTGGGAGCAAGTAACCTCTGATGTAATTCAAACCCCACTTGAAGTTTTTAAAAGCCTGGAGGTTGATGGATTTCCTATTAAGTATGCACGTGTGCCCATCACTGATGGAAAAGCTCCTAAAAGTTCTGATTTTGACACAATGGCTTTTAATATTGCTTCTGCTACAAAGGAAACTGCTTTTGTTTTCAATTGTCAGGTTGTTTCTTAATCCTTCATCTCTTCTGTTCTATTCTTTGTGCATATATTTCTATATTTGTATATTGTCTCTTCTCCTGTCTCTTATTTTCCTTTTCATCTCTTACTGCTAACGTCTTATTCATATTTCAGATGGGTAGGGGCAGAACAACCACAGGTACTGTCATAGCTTGCCTTGTGAAGCTTCGAATTGATTATGGTAGACCTATTAAAATACTGGGAGATAATGTAACCCAGGAAGAAGTGGATGGCGGTTCCTCAAGTGGAGATGAAGTTGGCGGTTATGTCACTGCCCCCAATAATTTGCAAATAAAGATAGATGAGAAACAAAAGCATGTTTTTGGTATAAATGACATCCTCTTGTTATGGAAGATAACAGCTTTTTTTGATAATGGGGTGGAGTGCCGGGAGGCCTTAGATGGTATTATTGATAGATGTTCTGCACTTCAAAACATTCGCCAAGCTGTTCTAGAATATAGAAAAGTATTCAATCAACAACATGTTGAGCCAAGGGTAAGGAGGGTGGCATTAAATCGTGGTGCTGAGTACTTGGAACGGTATTTCCGTCTTATTGCTTTTGCAGCATATCTTGGAAGTGAAGCATTTGATGGATTTTGTGGAGGAAAATCCAAAGTGTCATTTAAGAATTGGTTGCATCAGAGACCAGAGGTGCAGGCTATGAAATGGAGCATACGATTGAGACCGGGGCGGTTTTTCACTGTCCCTGTAAATCTCTTTTCTTCTTAAAGTTATATGCCCCCCTCCCCAAGGCTTGACGTAATATTAAGCTTAAGCCTGTTGTCAACTTTAATTGTAGGAAGAGCTGAGAGCACCACAAGAGTCTCAACACGGAGATGCAGTGATGGAGGCATTCGTCAAGGCTCGGAGTGGTTCAGTTCTGGGAAAAGGCTCCATACTTAAAATGTATTTCTTTCCTGGTCAGAGAACTTCCAGCCACATACAAATACATGGCGCACCACACGTTTACAAGGTAAGGTTACATATGAAACTGCAATAGAAAATAATTATTGTCAAAATTGTGATCCAGAGGGTAAGACTATGCATCCAATAGAGACCTACATGATCATCCATTTGTAGGTAGAGTTAGCATCTTCAATCTGTTTAATGGTGTAAGTTTATTTGGTGAAGAGCCTTGTGATATACACCAGTACCAAACATAGAGATTTAAGGAAAATAAACAACCTTTATTGATGATACAATAGAATTACACAATGGATTCCCAAAAAATTTGAGAGTTGAGTCTCTCCCTTTCCACGATTTTGATTTTGAGAGCTTGGTCTCTCTCAACCAAAATCTAATTCCCAAATAATTGCCTACTGACATTTCCATCAGTTTTCCTATTTATACAATAATGTCTATAAACATAACTGCTGCCTAATATAATAATAGTTGCCTAATAATATCTCCAACATAATAATAATAATAATAATAATAATTATAATAATATTAATAATAATATTAATAATAATAATAATATTAATAATAATAACACGTTTTCAAAACTTGAGTGTAGATGTGATTTCTTGGGGATGCGACCATGTATTCATTTTTTTTTTAACAAATGAAAAAATAGTAATTTAATAAATAAAATATAATAAAAATAATAAAAACTAAATTATATTAATAAAATCAAACAAAATACATTAAAAAAAAACAAATAATATAACTTAGTTTATTTAATGTTTTTTGTTTGATTTTATTAATATAATTTAGTTTTTTTTAATTATATTTTATTTATTAAATTAATATTTTTTCATTTGTTAAAAAAAAAAAAAAAAAAATATTATTTTTTTTTTTTAAAATAAATTTTTTTTATTTGTTAAAAAAAAAAAAAAAAAAATAAATAAATAAATACATGGCCGCATCCCTAGGACGCAACTTCCTAAAAGAGCCAAAAAAGATTTCTTTCACCTAGTCCCATCCCCACCTTGCAATCTTCTGAAGGTAAAAAATAGTACGACATTTTTGTAAATTAGTTTCAATGGATTTTTTTTCAAAGGGGATATAGTTGAAAAAATTACCTGGATTGAAGCAATTATATATTTATTTTTATCATTGTTAATGTAAATTCATATCCACAAATGTTTCTAATAACTTTCTTTTCTCTTTCAATACTATTATATTATTTGTATGTACACCCACTGTCTTACTATTATACTTAAACCTCAGTCATGCCAATTCTCTTGCCCACCTGGGCTGTGACTTCCTTCAATTTCTTCTTTATATACACCCTCACGATTGGTGGTTTCCTTACATTTTTCTTTTAGATTTTCAATGTTGTACTGTGGCCAAATTTTGCACGTGCTAAATGCATGCACTCACACAATTTAGTATTTAAAGAAAGTAACCACTAACATTTGAGAGCCAGGGAGGAAGCCAAATGGTAAAATCTAATCAAGATATGATAAATATAAGTACCCTTGAGGTTTACATGTTGAAGGGCTTTTCAAAAATATAATATAAATTTGTAATTCCAATTTTTTATGATTTGTTCTTTGTGTGCGTGCTTTTGATGTGCTTGTTTCATATTTTTCTTAATCGCAATACGCGAGGAATATATATATATATATATACTGGTATGGTGATTTTGGGGAATTATATTATGTCTAAAAGCTTCTTTTTTTCCAAGGTTGATGAATACTCTGTGTATTGCATGGCAACTCCAACCATCTCTGGTGCAAAGGAGATGTTAAAGTATTTGGGTGCTAATCCTAAAGCAAAAGCCTCAGCTACTCAAAAAGTAATTTTGACTGATCTAAGAGAGGAAGCAGTTGTCTATATCAAGGGCACTCCCTTTGTCCTGAGGGAGTTAAACAAACCATATGATACACTCAAGCATGTGGGAATCACTGGTCCTGTGGTGCGTCATCTTGTACTATTGTGTAACTATCCAAACATGTCACAAAATGCAGTGTTATACAACTTATGGTAACTGCAATGCAGGTGGAACACATGGAAGCAAGGTTGAAAGAAGACATAATAGCTGAGATTAAACAGTCTGGTGGGCTGATGCTGTTACACCGTGAAGAATATAACCCTTCAACAAATCAGTCTAATGTGGTTGGATACTGGGAAAACATTTTGGTGGATGACGTGAAAACAACCGTAGAAGTTTATTCTGCTCTAAAGGATGAAGACTATGATATTGTCTATCAGAGGATACCATTAACAAGGGAGAGAGATGCATTGGCCTCTGATGTTGATGCAATACAGTACTGTAAAGATGAGTAAGTATTCCTTATGTTTTGTAAAATTTACTAGTGGTATATATTTTATTTATGTGCTTTTACTATGTGTACCTATAGATACATTCTTGTAATGGTTTTGGTCATCGATAAACAATAAATTATGGTTCTATATGGTGGGTTATTGGCACTAGAGGCAATAGTAACATTGTTCTTGACACATTCCATGGGCATCTGTTTGCATTCTGTTTATAAATAGTATATTCATTATGTTAATCTTTTGAAACAATTATTTAAATATAATTTACTTCTAAACTCTTGCTTTTTGTAGCTCTGCAGAGAGTTATCTTTTTGTATCACACACAGGTTTTGGTGGAGTTGCATATGCAATGGCGATTATTTGTATTAGACTCGGAGCAGAAGCAAACTTTGCATCCACAGTCCCACAGCCAGTATTTAGTCCTCAGAAATATGCAGGGGCTGAAGAGAACTTTCTCTCTCGAGCTTCTAATGAAGCAGCACTCAAGATGGGTGACTATCGTGACATATTGAGCCTTACAAGAGTCCTCATACATGGTCCCCAAAGCAAAGCAGATGTTGACAATGTTATTGACAGGTTATCAACCAAAGTTTGATCATAAATCTTTGCTAACTATATGATATTTAACTTAATGAAACATGATCATTATCAAAGTGGATGCCGAAATTCTGTTCTCTCTGATGGATGAACATATATTGTTGAAATTAGCAGTATTCTCCATGTCTATTCTATTTTGTTGTGCTGAAAAGGAACTGCCATTAATCTACTTTTCTACCTTTGTAATTATTCTTTGGTGGTTATGAAATTAGTAAATTGGGCATCATATTACTGAGGAAAATTTGATTTGGCAACATATCATAATTTTTTTATTGGAGGTACTGAAATTTTTTGTTCAACAGATGTGCAGGCGCAGGGCATCTACGAGATGATATTCTTTATTATTATAAAGAATTTGAGAAGTTTACTGATGGCGATGATGAGGAACGTGCGTATCTTATGGACATGGGTGTCAAGGCTTTGAGGTAAAGTCTCCTGCCTCACCTTCACACCAACTGAAATGCTCTTTCAGTTTTCCAGTTGTACTATTCCTTTTCCTATCTAGTCCTAAATGTTAAGTGGATAATTAGTCACTACCCTCATTTGCGCTGGTGGTTATATACACAGGGTGGGGATTAATCATTGGTACTGGATTTTTCAAATCAATCAGTACTACTGTTAGCATCGATACAACTACTAAATTACTTTTATTAGATGCACCAAACCAAATTTTAGAAAATTTTAGCAAGAATATATTATGAAACAACTGATTTAATAGTTTCTTGAAGTATAATATACACAAATTTTACCACATTTAAACAATGTTGGATTAATGAAGTTTTTGAATATCATGTGGATGATAAAATTGGAAGGGTCTTCAGTCTTGCTAACGATTACCTTGAAGGAATTAGTTAAGCAATTAAGAAATATATTCTCTTTATTGAAAAGTACAACCTTTAATGCTTTGATTTCAATCAAAAAAATGATTTGTTGATTCCTTATTCAGTGCCCAAATAAAGAAGTTGCTAGATTAATATGAAGTTTTTGAGCATGATAAGTTTGATACAGTTTCGATCCAATAATATGTTTTGTAAAATGTTATTTCATACAACTTTCAACCCTATGCATAGAAAAATGTTAGCAACACACTCTTTAACACACATTTTTCAACATACTTTCTTTGATTGGATAAAATCCATACGGGTCCCACCAAATTCATATAGGGCACACATGGTTTGGTGGGACCCATGTGGATTTCAACCGTCAAAGAGAGTATTGAAAAATGTGTGTTAGAGAGTATGTTGCTAGCACTCTTCTTATGCATATTATATCTATGGTTCGGTTAGTGAACAGTGTGGAACTTACATCTAAGTGGATTTTATATTTATTGCATATTAATGTTGATGGGTGCAACAATTTATGTATCATCTTGTTTGCAGGCGGTACTTTTTTCTTATCACATTCAGATCTTACCTTCACTGCACCTCTCCATCCAATCTGGAATTTGCTGCTTGGATGGATGCAAGACCCGAGCTTGGTCATCTATGTAACAATCTTAGAATTGATAAATAATGTAGCAATGCTGATAGTTATGTCAATGTATAGTTGGCACTTGCTGCTGCAGTTTGTAATATACATCCTCTCTTTCTCCATGCCCGCCCCATTGGACTAAAACGTAGCTGATCTTGGTATTTTGCGAACTGCTTGATTGTAGGCAAAAGCCATGGTATACTTCAGTCAGCTTCTTGCATTCAACCCTGTATGTTATGAGGTGGCTCTGACATCAGTACATACAGTACACAACTGCTGGATGAGCAGCATTTGCTTGCTTCCAACATGGACCCATTTTGCATTAGGTCACATTGTTATGGGACGTTCAATATCCCTTATTGTATTCCTATTTCATTGAGATTTGATTATAGGATCTGGAGGTGTAGGCCATTAGATTAATGACGAGGTTCTCTGTCTTTGATTACTAGTTTCGATCCATCAATTATAGAACGATGGAATTATTAGGAAAGAGCGAATTAGAGTCCAGCTGAATAGTATGAAACCCCCTTTCCCTATTTCCCCCCGGCTAAAATGATATAAATGCTTTTTAATTAGAGATAAATCAAACGGAGATCAGATGACGACTGAGACAACTCAAAAAACTATCCACCTTTTTTTCTTTCTTTCATAATAAATTTGTGTACCCATCATCACTCTAGCTTTCAAAATGAATTGTAAGGTTATGCCACCTTGGTTTCTACTTTAGTTTTAGTAGGAATTCTTTCATCAGTTTTGAGCCACTAGGCAATAGTTAATCATGATTCTTTTTATAACAGTTAACAGATTAGTTAATTACCAGCTTCTTTTTTTAACTGTTGCTTGTAAAAGAATTCGTTTGTGCTTATGTTTTGAAGGCTGATTATCTCTGCATACATTATAATCACTGCATACATTATATAATCATTCTATTAATGAATTTGGTTCATAGTATTTGCTAGTCAATTTTTTCTATATTTGCAGTTTTCACGATGTTTTGTGAAGATTTATCTTTAATATAGTCATTATGTACTGTTGAGAAACTTACTAGAAATCTATTCATTTGTGTGAAACTTTTTCATAAATTATTGCCTCCCAAATAGTAATGGAAAGGTTATAGAAATAGGTTCCTTGTATACACGTAGTAGCAAAATTATGGTTGAAGTTACACAACCATAGAGATAACTTCTGTCATTAAAATGTTCCACCGACCAAAAAACGTAGTAGCAAAATTTTCTAAGTTTACATAGCATTGATATTTTGATGAGGCAGTTGCTAAATATATATCCATAGAAGGCTATAATTAATATCTATACTAAGAAGAACGAACTCTCTCGTTAACAAAAATTAATTACGTAATTTATAAAAAGAAACAAAATATTCATTACATAAAAACATTGATTTACCTAAGCTAGAGGGGATCATTGTACTTTTAAACCTGGCAAAAACAATAAACCGACAAACATAACTTAAACAGTCACAATACACCACCCTCGACAAACTAAACATCCAGACACATCACATGAAACAAGTTCAAAAGTTGTTGTGGTCCTTTAAACATGAACCTATTTTCCTTCCTTAAGTACATGCTGTAGCCATTGCCAACACCCTTTTCCCATAAAGATGATTACGAAGTTTTCTGTTCTTGGATATAATGAGATGACAAAGTTCTCTACAAAGACGACCCTGCAATAAACAAAACAAACAAAAGATTCAGCAAAGATTCAATTACAATTTTTCTTGAAACAAGATTTGAATGAAAACATCAATAACCTTGGTGCACTGTAATGCTCTTTGGGCTACATAATTTCCAAAGGGATCCTTAAGAACAGTCAAGAAATCACGGCTTCTCATTATCTCCTCAACTATAACCGCAGCATCATTATATTCACAATATCTCAGAAGATCTTCTACCACATTGCTGGCATGCTTGTTCAGAGAAAGTCTAACAAATTTTCCGCGAAGCACTTCTATTATCATTTGGTTTGCTCTCGGCCACATCATTTTAATTACATATTGCACCACATAGTTTCTTCAAGACAAACAAAAAATATATCAATCATCACATAATAGTTTTAAAATGAAGGAACAATTCAAACTACCACAAGAAATATAGTATACTCTCTGACCTTATTTATAAACAAAAGTAAATCAAAAAAATTGATATATTTGATAAAAAAAACTGTTGCTTATAAATCAGACTAGAGAGTTCGAGATATCAATGCACTTTCAACTATGGCATATGAGATGCAAATAAATTGCAGACTAACAACGAAATGTAACAAAAAATCAGTTAAATAATACTAGTAATAAGTTAAAGAGTGTAGAGTGAAACCCATATGAATCTTCTGCTAGGACCATAGCCTTTGAGATTATTTCTACAATCAACAGGGTTATGGCATTTCCCACAACATGTCTAAGGAATTTTTGAATAACCGAACATCCAACTTTATCTCTTGCAACATTAACACAATTTCTTACTACTTCATCCAAGATGATCTGAAATAATAAAGTTTTCAATTAATGGATGATTCTTTTTCTTTCATATAGTTAAAAGGAGAAAAACACAAGACTGATGAGATATGGCATTAATTACATCTTTGAATTCGGGCGGGAAAAGCTTCAAACACTGCAGAACAACATAGCTACCATTAATATTTTTCATCAATGCAACAATGATACGCCCCACAGCACGCGTAACCTCATATAATGTGAAAGTGTTTTCAATATTCTCCAGAATATTCTGCATAACCCGAGTTCTGTAACAACAAAATTAGAATTACACAAATTATTGTTAACAAAAATTTCAAGAGAATAAAATTTGAATCCAATGGTATACAAATTTAAAAAAAAGTCTAGGAATGCAATATGAGTGTCACATACAATTTTAAAGTCATAATTAATCAACTTCATTTGACACTGATGCATATATGTAGAGGACTTTGGTAAACCAATTTTTCACATACAGTTAATAGGAATACTTCCTATTATCTTATCACCACACAATTGTATCTGTTGTTATAAAAAAAATATACAATCAACAACTGCTCGTGTTGTGCATGGCCATTAAATGAACACAATTTAAAACCTAAAACCTTACACAGGGTTGTTACGATGGAAGGTAAAGCCATATATTAAAGCAACCGTAGACGTTTATGAAAAACAAAATTTTTACTTAATAAAAAGTGTATCAACACAAATTTTACTTAATAAAAAGACTTTAGAATTTAATATTTTTAAAATTAAAACATATAAATATTTCTTAAATTTGATATTATCTCAACAATATTAAGTCAATTAAAATATAAATATTATATGACATTAATTATATTAATATAATGATAATAGTTTATATTATTTTATCATCACACAATTGTAACCGTCGTTATAAAGTAATTATACAATCAACAACTATTTTGTACATTGTCATTAAACCTGAACACAATTTAAAACCTTATTTAAGGTTTAGATGGCAAAGTCACTTAAACAACCGCTAGGGTAAGACTACTAAAACATATAAATCTTTTTTAAATTTAATATTATCTCAACAATATTACTTCAATCAATTGAAAAGTAAATATTACGTGACATTAATTATATTAGTATATTGATAGTGTTTAAGTATACATACCCATGATCGTGGATGCAAACATCTAAGAGCTTTTGATCATTTGAGATAAGCATGAAAGAAAGAGAGTTAATCTGATCCATGGTGACAATATCCTTTGCTTGAAAAATCTTTAGAATCAAGTAGTTTCCAAAAGGGTGTGTGATGAGCTGGTGTAAACGATCCTTAACTTCTGAGACGATAATCTCAACATCTAGGAAGTTACCCTCATCGATCTTCGCCTGAAGATAACGACATCCAAGCTCATCCATTGCCATAACTGGAACCAACCCTCTCTTCAATAGTGAAGGACGATTGTTCATATAATTATAAATATGATGAAAATGCATTTTGTGCACGTTGGCTTCAATAGCAGCCTTTATTCTCATCATATTCATCTCAGAATAATTTAGTAAGCCATTACTACTTTTGTCATTATAATTATTTGACAAAGTATTATTGTCTTCCATCCTAGGAGCGTTTAAGGTTCTCACATCTTGAACATGAGAACTATAAAGTTGTTGATGAATAACAGTTTTGTCTTGCACGGGTTGAAGAGGAGGACTATGTTCATGTTCCTCCATTAGGGGATCAACAACATCAGAAGAACAAAAGTTATTCATGTCTCCCATTGGAAAATAAGAAGAGAAAGAGTGAACCAGATAACAATATTTATAATGATTTGTGACTCAGAGACGCAGTTCTTAGAGTTTGTATAAACTCCGGAAACTTTGTTACGTTGTTACTTAATTATCTTTTTCTTTTTGTATAAATATTTGAGTGAGAATTTTGTAAAAAATCTTTTTTGAGTGAATATTTGGTTCAAAAAAGATGCTACAAATAAGTAAAGGTTAAATTAATGATAATATCTATCAGATTTTACCACAATAAATCTAATGGATTTTCTGTTTTTTTCTTATTTTTTACATATCACATTTAATAGTTTAATCTAGTTTAACCACTTGGGTGTATAAAGTTTAATTAATGAGCGGATTTTGTTTGGTTTCTATATGAGAGAAAGTCGGAACAAATTAAACATAATCAATTTTATTTTATTTAGTTTTTATAATATTTTTTTACAAAATTTGAATTAAATCAATTTGGTTTGTTCAACAGAATTGATATCTTTAAAACTAAGAAAATTATTTTTAAAAATATAAAAAATCAATCCTTTTTATTAAATAAAATAGTTAAAACGTGTAAATTTATACGATATCTATAATTTAAAATAATTTATATCTTCTTCTTCTTCTATATATATATATATATATATATAAAAGGGTACACTTTTTCTTTCTGACCTATTTCTTTTTTCTATCTTTTCCGTTTTATTATCTTATAACTCTTTTATTTTTTCCGAAGAATCTGTTTTATCCTTTTTTTTTTTAACTTCTTTATATTTTCTTTTGATTTGATAGAGGATAAGATACAATATCTATAATCTATATAACTATTATAAAAGTGATACCTTTTAATTTGGTGTAGATTATTTTTAGGCTAGAATTTATATCTTCTTCTTCTTCTATATATATATATATATATATAAAAGGGTACACTTTTTCTTTCTGACCTATTTCTTTTTTCTATCTTTTCCGTTTTATTATCTTATAACTCTTTTATTTTTTCCGAAGAATCTGTTTTATCCTTTTTTTTTTTAACTTCTTTATATTTTCTTTTGATTTGATAGAGGATAAGATACAATATCTATAATCTATATAACTATTATAAAAGTGATACCTTTTAATTTGGTGTAGATTATTTTTAGGCTAGATGAATGGCATGCAAGTCAACTAGAATATCTTCTATACGAGGAGTCACTGTTTTCTTCACACGGTATACCGTGAGATAGGGTGTTCACCGCAATGTTCCTAATAACTTTTTTTTTTTTTTTTTTATAAAAATAATTTATAAAATAATATAAAAAATATTAATTAAAATTATATTATATCTTTTAATTTTAATTTCAATTTCAATAGTATGGATTTTGAGTTTCGTTTAGAAATATAAAAATTAAATTACGATCCAATAATTTTATAAAAAAAAGAATTGAAATCAATTAAATTGATTTTTTTTTCCTATTTTGAGTTCAATTTTAATTGAATCAAATAAGTTCAATATTTGTTGATTTAAATGTGATTTTATTTCATTTAAAATTGACTATAGATATCTGAATAAAATTATTAGACTATATTAGTAGTGTTATCTTAAATATGTGTTGTATTTAAAGATCTTTTAATTGTTTATATATTATTTTTTTCAATGTAATTTAAAAAGTGTTAATGTAATTGTCTTAATAATATAAAAAATTTAGTATTTGAAAAAGAAAATTTTATATTTTTAAAATAAATATGTTAATTTTACTTAATTAAATCTGATTGAATTGAACCAAATCAACATGCTATTTTTAATTTTGTGATAAAAATTGTAAAAATTTAACCAAACTAACTATATTTTTTGTTTAAATTTTTTTTTTCTTTCCAAATATAAGCAATATATTCTATCATAACTTCGTCTTTTTAAAACCTATGCAACTTTTTAGTCCAATTCATTCTTTTTTTTTGTAATTATGTTTGTTTCGCAACTTTACAACTTAAAATTCTTAAAAATTTAATAACTCTAAAATATTTATTCAAACTATGCTACTAATACAACGATGCATTGAATAAGATATATTGACAACAAAGAGAAAGAAAGATAAATGATTACATAAAATAGTTGTCTTATTTATTGTCTTATTTATGTTACTGTTTTTGGAGATGTGTATTCTTCTCTCTTTGACTATGAGGATGATTTTCAATGGTATAGTTAACAATTATCATTAACAACGATTAGGAATGAATATTCATAAATGTATTTGAGAAATGTTTTATAGAGTTGGGGGCTAATTTGATATTCATATTCTAAAAAATTAAGTTGAGAGTGTCCTACAATGTCAAGTCTCATTTTAATGTTTAATATTTCACTTAAAAGAATACATCATCGACATTCACCAAATTTAATAATGATGACGAATTTGAGAAACATTTTACAAAATTTATAGTCAAATTGAGAGTGTTTTAAACATTTTTGATTGTTATAGCCAGAAGATAAACAAAATCTATTAAATATTAATCGAGTTAGAGACCAAACTCGAAAACTTAATTTTGAATTTAATCTAAACTTAAGAGTTTTATTTTGTGTCTAGAAATTTAAGTGTTACAAATCTATTATGCAGTAGAGTGTGTGTTTGAACTTAAATTTAAATTTGAGTAATTTGTATTAGGGTGTATAAATGACGGGTTTGATATATCTCTTATCCGATCTAAATATTTGATTTGACTAATTTTTAAGCCTTAATTTGTTCCTTAATCCGATCAAATCCAATTAGTTGTAAGTCAATAAATACGAGACAAAATAAGTCGAGATTATATCAATCTCAAAGTGAATTGCTAACGATTAATTCTTGAAAAAAAATAAAATAATTCATAGCAAACAAGTTTACCACTTGTCAATTCATAACTCATAACATTATTATACAAAATTCAAATCATTTATTCAAAACAAGTTCCTATTTATGGGACTCATTGATCAATAATAATAATAATAATAATAATAATAATAATAATAATAATAATAATAATAATAAAAAAGAAGAAATATGAATACCCATTTATAGGGAGGAGAAAAGATATAAGGAAGAGGAATAAAAAGATATATTGTCCTTAATTTATTTTAGGATGGGGCGGGTAATTCGAAAGGTGACTCAAACCAGATCCTTTTTTTTACTTTATCCATATCCTTTTTTTTTTGTCATTGTTTTTTTTGAATCAAATCGCCTAACCCGTTACTTATGGATCAGACTGAATTCGTGGAACGAATCGAGTCTTATATTCGTGGAACGAATCGAGTCTTATATTCGTGGAACGAATCGAGTCTTGTACACCTCTAATTGTATATTCATAAAAAGTATAATTAAAAACACTAAAAAATTTTAAGAAAGAAAAACTTCGAATTAAACGGGATTTATAAAAAAAAAAAAAAAAAAAAAACTACTTAAAAATCATTCTTATGTCCTTTATGAATTTTTTTTGAAAAAAAAACTCACCCTTCGTCTTAATAAAATGAATAGTTATTGTTAGATGATAATATAAAATTACTTTACACGTCGTTTGATGTATAACATTACACTCAATTTTTTTTAGTTTAAAAATATACTACTATATAAAAGTCAAACAAATTAAAATTTATTTTTACAGTGGTAATCAAACGAAAATTAACTTATGTTTTATTAAAAATAATTTCTAAATTATTTTTGAAGGAAATTATTTATTTCTATCAAACATCGGTTAAAAAAAAAAGAAGAAGAATTATAGTCTTGACATGTAACACTCACAACTAATAAGCAATCACTCCTCCATAAATGATGAAACAATTTTTAATCGGTAAAGTACCTTTTATTTATGGAATTTATTTTAACAAATAATTTTCTCTAATTTATTCATATAGGTATTATTATAGTATCTATTAAAACTGACTAAATTTAGAGTTTTAATATATTTATCTATTCAATTTTGATTTTAATAATTAAATAAATTATTTTCATAGTTGAAATAAAATAAAAAATTTATTTTAAATCACAACAAAAAACATCATATCAAAATAAATTTAAAAGATAAAATTTAAAAATTTAGTATTGTTAAATTTAAAATATAATCAAACTTATTCATAAATGACATATCATTTAATTGTTAATAATTTTATTTAATAATAATAAAATATGGTAATTTTTAAATCTACGGTAAAATGAAACTTCTACATGCTATGTATCAAAACTTTAATTTAGTCACGTTTAATGCATATATAAACAAATTAAAAAAAAGAAATTATTGATTAAAAAATTTATGACACTGATGCACTATTATACAGTAAAACTTATCTCTAAAAATCCCTAAATTATTTTATATGCAAACGACTCACGAGAAGTAGCAACAATGCCCTCCAAAGGGTGCACAAAAGAATAATGAAATTATCCGCAAGCAATATTTATATATTTAAATAAATTTTATAATTTTTTCTATGATATAAAGCACAATTTGTTGAGAAGCTTTTTTCCCCATTCTAGTGATTGATCTTTGACATCTTCAAAGATTGTTGTTTGATGAGCAGAGCAGTTGAAGGAGTTTCCTCAAAAATAACTTCATAGCCATCTCCCATATTACCCATTCCTTGAGACATGAGTTGCCAGAAAAGCCCTCCTGCACATGACCCTCCCCTGATAGCACTTCTATATATGTCATTGTATATTTTGTTATAATAACTATCCCTTTTACCTATGCTATATCCAGGTGACTTTGAAGACATTCCAAACTCTGTTACAAGAATTGGCTTTACTAAAATAGTATTTGAATCTTGGATATGGGCTTCTATCCATTTATCAACAAATGCACTTTGGGTTGTCTCGTTTGAGCCTTGTAACCTGCATCATCCACAATCCCAATTGATATTATATCATATCTTTGAATACTTATTGCAAATTTCATAATCACGTCCACTTAATGTGATTCACCGTGTATTTGGTATCACAATAAATTTGTCATAATTAATACCACCAATCGGAAGTCACTCACCTAACACCACCGATCATCATAAAACTCCCAATTTCAATTATAAATTGATTTTATTCCTTAACTTTTCATTATAAAGAATCATAAAATATTCAATATAAATCGATTTTCTTCAAACTAAATCCTAACCAAATTAATTTACAAAATTAAGCTCATTCAAAAATACAAGAGTTAAAAAATTGACCAAAAATTAAAAGATGTATTAAATAAAAATATGAATATTTACCATTGATCAGGGTATAAATGAATGGTGGCAAAATCGATTTCAGGAACTTGATTGTTGGAGATAAAATCAGTTCCAATTTGAAGAGAGTTGGGATTGAAGTGCATATTTGGTGGCATTGTTTCACCATAGAACCCTTCAAGCCCTATTTCCAGCAAATGTTTCTTATCGATGGATTTGACATAGGCCGCCATCTCACTAACCCAACCCTACGATAATTAATGTTATCATAATAACATAATTTCAATTATTGGTAAGTGATATAAATATTCACTCTATCGTTAATTGAGATCACTATCAAACCCATCTAATAAAGAATCATGGTATTAACGCGTAAACATCTTTTGTAAACCTTAGTTTACGCTAATATACTTATTTCATTTTTTTAAAAGAAAAATACACTAATTAAACTATTACTTTTATGTTTCGTAAATGCAGTTCATAAGTTAAAAGGCTATGGAAATCTTTGAAATTTAGTGATTTAAACTTACCTGATCTCTCTTTAGCATCGATCCAACATGTTATAAGGCCTAAAACAAAATTATTACACGAGATATTTTTAAAATTTAATAAATAAGTTATTAATATTTTATTTAATAACTATATATTTTATTTAGAAGATTTAATGACATTTTCTAATATATTTTCTCTATATTTTTCAAAAAATGAAATAAAATATTTCAACGGTAACATCAAAAATTCATTAAAATTTTACATGTTTGAAGAAGAAAACGGTGTGTATGCGTTGTACGGTTTTCAGTAACTCATGTTAGCAATATATTCACCACTTATATAATGATTTCTCAATTTATAACTAATATTTCTCATATGAGTAATACGCTCACTTTTGTCTCATGAAAAACAAAACTTACTAAAATTTATAACTAATATGTCTTGAGCAATATTTCTCATCCCTAAACCAATTTACTTATATTAAAGAGTATTAAATAATTTGTAAAAAAAAATTAAAATATTTTATTTAATTTATATAATATTTTATTAGTTTTAGTTTTAATAATATTAAAAAGTGAGCATTTTTATTATATAAAAAAATATAAATATTGAAGTCCTTTTTATTAAATAAAAAAATTTGTTTATTAGGAAGGCCACTTGGTTTAACGAGCCTTAGGCTATCTCTCTCTAGGTAGTTAATTAGTAACTACTAGTAAATATAAAATAAAATTAATGTGTATACTCCTACTAGTTTTTCAAGGGTATAATGGAAAAATGCTATACTTATATATTTATTTTCTAAAATAACTAAAAAGAATTAACAAAAATAAATAATTTAAATCATCAAATTTTAGAAAGGGATATACACGTTTATTTTAATCAATAACAAATGAATCTAAAACAACTTATATTATTTTTAAGTGAATTCTCATATAAATCATTTAAAAAATATAAAATAGAAATAATTTTTTTTAGACAGAGGTTTCTATATTTAGGTGATAACTGTTTTTAGAAGTAAAGCAAGTAAGTAGAAAGGAAATTAAAAAGACCTGAATTGATTTTCCAGTGGTTTCATTTATGTAACGGGGTTCATTTATAAGCTCCCAAGCGAAAATGGTTGGATCATCCTTGTATAACAACCCGTTTATGGTGTTCTTTATTGCCTGCAATCCATCCAAACTTTTTGGTAAATCGATGAACATACACAATTATACATCGTGTTAGTGAAGATATATTGTTTATAGTGTTAATACAAGAAAATAGCCTATACGCACGCACGCGCACGTGTGTGTATATATATATATATATATATATATATATATATATATATATATTAATTCAAGATATAAGTGAGATTATAATGAAAAAATTATATTTTTATTGAATGTGAGTGTGAGTTTTTTAAAAAGAATTTAAAGTTGGAGCAAATTCGATATTTGTCCTACACTTCAATATGTTCGACTATTGAATGTAATTGTGAATTTTTTTTTAAAATAATTTAAAATTAAAGCAAGTTTAATATTTGTCTTACACTTAAACATGTTCGATCTACCCGTAAATTCAAAGTCCAGACACGAGTGATTTTATAAAGTTTAATCTACTCTAAAAAAAAATTATTTTCTATAACCATATAATCGGTATGAAGTATTTATGGTGCCATTTAACAGTGGCTAACATTTGACAGGTAACTTGTTTGGCACTAGATGTTTTCCCTCTCAATTAATATCGTCTCTTCATACATAAAAGTAAGAGATGAAATCTCTAACCACTTGTTTAAAGGGGCTAAATTTCTCACCATCCAAACCAATCAATTGTTGGTTTTTAAAAATGTTATTTTAATATAATTTTATTTTTATTATTTTTTATAATAATAATTTATAACATTAATCATAATAATAATGTTTTTCAATTTATTATATTATCTATATTTGCAGAGGTAAGGTGGAAAAATTCAACTCCTATAAAAGGCGAGAATTAGAATTTAAATTTCAACTTCAATAAAAATTGTGAATAAATATTCAAAGTATTATAATTTCAACTTCAATAAAACCGTTTTTATTTATATTTTCATGTTAAAGTAGGATAGGATTAAAGAATTGTGTTACCTTAACATAGTTTTTGTAGTATTGCTTAACAATAGGGTGTGTAAAGAAATCATCCTCAGTTTTAACCGATTGACCACGTTCTCTTGCCCACTGGACATATTTATTTTTGCCTCCAAAATTATTCCAGTTATTCACCAAGCTCAGTATAAGTTGTATTTTGTATTTTCTTGCTTCTGATATCACAAAATCCAATCCCTACGCACACATGCCAATATTCAATGAAAATTCCAGTAAGTAAAATAGGAAATGTAACTCCATATATATAAGTAGTAAATTTGTTTGCTAAAAAGTAGTAAGAAAACTGATGTGAAAAGAAATATTGTGGGATGAAATCACATTTTCTAAATTTGTCAAAAAAAAAGAGAAAACGCGTTTTCACAAGAAATTACTAATTAGACACACACATATACTAAAAACTTGTATTAATGACAATGTTAATTCATAAATTATTACCAGATTTAAAAACAATTAATATATTTGATAATTTATGTAATTTCTTCCTATGAACTACTATTCTTTAACTCCAATAATTTAATCAATTGTTAAAAAGACAACGATGTTGTGAATTTTTATATATGCTAATATCATAGTTAGATGGAAGCAACCTTATATTGAAGCACAATCTTCTGGTCCTAAATTTGTATTATAAAAAAAAAAAACTACTATTTTTTTTTAAACATTTATTGACTTTAAATATAAGTAAAAATGAACTAATATATTTAGTCCAAAATATCGATTAAATATATCAATTTTTACCCACTTTTACTTATATCTAAGGCCAGGAAAAATATGAAAAATAGATAAAATGTTAAATATAAAATTTCTTCACTTGAATTTTGCATTAACGAAAAAAAACTAGTAAGTTTAAAATTTGAATTAAAGAGTTTTAAATACTCATTTTAATTGAATTAAATATAAATTTTCACGTTATATAATTAAAATGTTAAAATAATCGATAAAAAATCAATAATAGTACTCAGTTAAAAAATGCTAGAAAAATAATTAAATGACACAATATTTTTTTGCTATGTAAATTATTAAATAAATCTGTACATAAATATTAAAACCTTTAATAGTTTTACCCTTCAGCTAACTCTAAGATAATAATTACATTCGTATTCATTTTTTAATAAAAAATTACAAAATATAAATAATACACAAAGCTAATAATTAATTAAGACACATTACCCTGAATACATTTTCGTCATAAGAACCAGGAGAGATCTGAAGGGCTCTATAACATCCATCGTTGAAAGCCATTGTTCTTCCTACGTTTAAACCATGTTGTGAAGCTTGTTGAAAAGTGGAAGTGACCTTGGACCTTGTAGATGGGTCAGATGCCATGTACATTAACCAATAAGAATTGAAACCGTTCACATAATGTGTCTTCCCATTCAGAATAAAATGTATGCCTTTTCTTTCAACGAAACCCGTAGCAACATTAACCCTTTGACAATTCCCATGTTGAACCACGACCAAAGCTACTATGAAAGATGTTAAAACAATCATTTGGAACCCCATTCCTCACTTTTTAATCACAATAACCAAAATGTAGCACGCGTTCAATTTATAAACCAATACTATCTAAAATGTAGCACACGTTCACTTTATAAACCAATAATATCTTTGAACGAAAATGTATAATTGCACCGATTAATATACACACAAAAAGTAGACAATGGAACTCTCACTACCCACAATTAGTAAGTATTTATTTATTTTGACTAAACACAATCATTAGTAGTTGAAAATGAAATTTGAAAGAAAAAACTAAGCATATCAATTCAAACACGGCGTAGTCTTTGTGAAAAATATCTCAGTAACATTTTAGGAAATTTTATTTTTGACGATGTGCTTGCCAAAATAAAGAGATCGCAGAGGAAAAAAAATCAAAATCGTCTGGTATTAGGTTATTATTGTTTGAATTTAAAAAGTAATTTAATTTTATAATATTTAATAAATCCTTATAATAATAATCTTTAATTAGTAAAAATATTCATTATTTATATTTAGTTATTAAGCAATCAAACTTACATCTAAAGTTAAGATTTCGATCTTATATATATAAATACACCTTTAATGAAATTCCAAAGAAAATCAATAGATCTTATACAAAAACTAAACCAATAAAATACATTAAAAACATTTTTTGAATTTTGTTGAATTTGGCGGTTTGAAACTGCTTTCAAATGTAATGTTTTTAATAAACTAAATAATAATATTGATTATTGAAAGAAAATCAGATAAAACATAAAGCATTTGAAAAATAAGAAAAAGACAAAAGTAATAGAAAAACAATGAAAGAATTAATATAATTAATTAGCGAATGTTTTGTGTTTTACATGATTTTTTTTTATTTTTTGAATGATTTGTGTTTTACCTGATTTTCTTTAAATAATTGATATAATTATATAGTTTATTAAAAAAAAATCAAATTTGAAAGTAGTTTCAAACTACAAAGTTCAAAAATGGAAAACTCAATAAATTTAAAATTGAGATATGCCTACAATGAGAAAGGTGGTGATTGTTTATTTTAGTTACTGTTCAACTATTTTTTTAAATAATGTTATAGGGTAAAGATGCGAAAAATAGAGAAAGAAAAAGAGTGAAAGATGAAGAAAAATAGATTTAATGTAAATAGTACACTATAATATTGTGAAGGTTACAATATCATATATCCATGACTATAATGAAATTGGTACAAGATAGACTGTTCTTTTTGTTGGTCTAAATTATAGGACCTTGAAAGACAATTGTAATTATCTTTATTTTCTATTTGTTTTTCATTGTGTTTTCCTACGTCAATGTGTGTCTTCTCTCTTTGTTGCTATTCCAAATATTATGTTTTTGGATTATTGGTATTAAAGAATGACAATGATAATGTTTTTTTTACATGTTTGAATAAAAAAATTTACTATTGGGATCAAAGTTCTTTTCCCAAATTGGTCCATGACAAAATAAGAAAAGTCGGTTAACATTCAATAATAAAAATGCGGATTCTTTATCATTATATATTTTTTTTAAAATCAAAATACCTACACTTTGAATTTTATATTTTAAAATGTCCTATTTTTTGGGCCTAGTAGGAGGTTGCTAATCTATGATGCGACTAGGCCAAAAAAATTTCACCCAGTTGGAGGTCGCTGGCCAGGGATGCAACCACCCAAAAGGGTTTTTAATTTTTTTCTTCTTATTTTAATGGTTATTATATGAATTTAATATATTAAGAAATAATTATATTAAATAATACATTAATAAATAATAATAATAATAAATTAATTAATAAAAAACAATAATATTAATAATAAATAATATCTTAATAAATAACAATAATAATAAATAATAATTATATTGTTATTATTATTATTATTATTATTATTAAAAATGATTATAATTAAAAAGTAGGACAATTTACGATTAATCAATTTGTTTCCAAATTATACAATTGATTAATTTTTTCATTTAATGGCAAAATTAATGATTAATCATAAATTGCTAAAATTAATTTTCTCATTAAATATGATTGGGTAAATTGATTAATTTTCTCATTAATTTACAAATTAATTTAATATCAAAAAAATTGATTCGTGTGATTGATAAATTGAATATCATGTTTGTCTTGTAACATTTATTTAACCACATTAATTTTGATATTTATATTTTGCCACATTACCAATCATACAAATCAATTTTTTTTTTATATATTGAGATAAAATCAGGTAATATATTGTATACTAATGTATTGTTAACTTATCTCAAAAGATAAAATCAAATTATATATATTCATCTTCCAAATGTATTTTAAAAATATCTATATATAAAATGATTAGATTAGGTTCATTTATTACTTTTATTACTTTTTCCAATCACACGAATCAATTTTTTTGATATTAAATTAATTTATAAATTAATGAGAAATTTAATTAATTTATCAAATTATATTTATTGAGAAAATTAATTTTACCAACTTGTGATATATCGTTAATTTAACTATTAAATGAAAAAATTAGTCAGTTGTACAATTTAGTAACAAATTGATTAATCATAAATTGTCTAATTTGGTAAGTAACAAATTTGGTAAATATCAAATTAATTTTAGTAAATTGATTAATCATAAATTGCCCTACTTTTCAATTTTATAATCATTTTTAATAATAATAATAATAACAATATAATTATTATTGTTATTTATTAATATATTATTTATTATTATTATTATTATTTATTAATGTATTATTTAATATAATTATTTATTAATATATTAATTTCATACAATAACCATTAAAACGAGAAGAAAAAATATTAAAAACTCTTTTGAGAGGTCACATCTCCGACCAGCGACCTCCAACTTGATGAAAAAAATTTAGTCTTCAGCTGGTCCCACCCTAAACCAGCGACCTCATATTGGACTAAAAAAATAAGACTTTTTGATATACAAAATTTAAAGTGGAGTATTTTGGTTTTAAAAAATATATATAATGGTAAAAATCCATAAAAATGCAGATGATTGAATGAGCACCAGTGATGGGAACAAAAACCTTAAAAAAAAAATTCGAATCAACATAAAAGAATTACTTAAAAATATGATTTGGGGACTAAATTGTCCATAATATTATTGTTATATGGACCTATCTATCTCTAGTGTTCCTCGTAATAACTCATTGTCAACAAAATGATAGGTGGAGCACCACATCAAAACAGTCACACTCACACACAACATACTTGTGCTAAAATGTTGACATATAGACTAAAGTTGGCCCAATTTTTTTGTGAGGGATTAGGAGTTGAGTATTTTGGAAGTGCCTAAAATTAATTTGGTAATTATTGATCTGGCCTCTTTTTGTTTGCTTATTTTTTATTACATACTAGCTTCCAATAATTTAAAATTCAATAAAATACATTATCAATTTTTTTTTCTAAAAATTAGATTTTGTACTCCACAATTTAATTTATATTTCAAAATATAAAAATTTTAATTTTGTCTCTTTCATTTTCATTCAATCAAAGAGGAAAAAAGGTTACTCCTGGTAGTATGAATTGTCTACCAAAAAATTTCTTGACAAAATTTCCAGTACACTATTTATATTGCTGGAAATTTTATATCTTCAAATTTTCAATAGTTACTTTTATTCTATTGGAATTTTGTGTCTTGAAATTTTTGGTACATAAATTTTTTTTTTCTATTTTTTGTTGTTGAAATAGAACTCTTTTAACTTTTCCAATGCCCAACAAAAAATTTCTTGACGCTTACAATTCATATAAGCAAATGAAACGTCGAATGTCAACTTAGTTGAAGTTACACCGATAATTTCAAACAATGGTAGTCTATACTTGTTGGTTTTGTAGGTGTTATCCATGATCAATATAAGAGGAAACATGTTCAACAAAGTTATAGAATCTGGATGCGTCCAAACTATATCCCTCATAATATTGGAATATTCATGAGTCATACTCCAACAAGCATACTTCTCAGTTTCAAGTAACTTCAATAGATGTTGCATATCAGTTATGGGTTCTTTCAAATTATTCATGTATGTGGGTCGTCGCTTATAAATTTGAGAGATATTAGTCATGTTCTCTTTATCTTGATCTCTCAAAGATGACAAGATGTGTCTCGGTGTAACGTGATGTTTCGTCAGTTCGTTAACATGTTTCTTATCTTCTTCTTTAAGTGTCCCTCAAATGCATTATTCTCAAACGTAGCCACTAAATTGTGGTTGTGAAGTCCACACATTAAACTAATAATTCATTCCTCATCATTCTTCAATGTTTTCAATCTAAGTTTAAACGAACAACCACACTTTTTACTTGAAGTCTTTGAGTTACTTTTATTTGACTTATATTTTCTACCTATGTCACAACCGAGAATTAATTTTGATTTCCTTTCTCTCTTTCTGATTTCTATGTCAGAGTGAGTAATGATAACACCTACTCGATTTTGTTATCAAACTTTTCTTGTCCATGATATGACAGCTTCTCATGACTAAAAAATTTGATCAGTTGTGAATATTTTAATCAAATCTCTATATAATGGTATTTTTTCCATCCCTATTTAAAAAGAAAAATAAAAGTAAAAAGAAAATCCAAGAAAAAAAAAATTTACGTACCAAAAATTTCAAAATTTAAAATTTTCAGTAAAATTAACACTTAAAATTTCAAGGCACAAATTTTTAGTAGAATAAAACTAACTACAAAAAATTTAATGGCACAAAGTTTACGATAGTATAAATAGTGAACATAATATTTTGGAGTAATTTTGTTTTACCTTGATTGAATAAAAATAAAAAAATAAAAAAATATTTAATATTTTATGAGATATAAGTACAATTGCACAGTCCAGTTTTGTTAGTTTATTCCTACTTCATTTGAGCCCATGGCGTAAGACCCAACTAATATGAGCCCAATATCGGGTTCCCCGTTACCTTGCACCCAGTATGCAGTCTGTTAAACGAAAAAACGCGCGCATTTCGAAACACGGAACAATAGATATTCCCATTTTTAAAAGTGCAAAACAAGGCATTCAAATTTCTGATTGGGAAAAATTCAGTGAGATAGCTCTTTTTCCTCTCTCGCAAGTTTGAGATTCCAACAATCAAACAAAACGCGATCGTGAAATCTAACTGGTAAAAATATCTCAACCGTTTTTTTTCTTCATCTTCACTCTTACAAGCATAATGCGAATCCATCTGAATATCAAATTCGTCGATCTTCCTTTTTTTCCATTGATGTTTTAGTGATTAATCGAAGCTTGTTTCTCAATCAAGCATCTATATCAACATGCAGTTTCCTTCCGTTTTTTATGACTTCGATTTGATTTTTGCATCGAGATCTCGTTCTTATTCTGTTCAATATTGTCTTATTTATTTATTTGTTTGTTACGGTTGTGTCATGAATAATTTTGCCTTATCTTTTGTAGTTTAGAATCTTCAAATTTACTTGCTTATGATATGCTTGGGTTCTGCACATGTTACCCGCAATTCAGTCTGTACATTCTATTTTTATTTTTTCGTTTTTGTTTCGCGGATGAATTTTCAAAGTGTTTTGGTTGTTAAATGTGTAAATTTGTTTACAGATTTCGAGTACGTTTGGGTTAACTTCTAAACAAAATTCATGTAAAAAGGAATATTAAAAGAATTTTGTAAATAATTATATATTGTTTGAAGATGAACTTCTAGTATAAATTTGAATTTAATGTTAGCATTTTGTCGGTATAAAAAAACTTGTAAGAAATTTTGCATAAAGTGATAATAATAATCTTATTTTAGTTGAGAAATTTATGTAATCTAGAAAGAAACCTATGTAGCATCGACACATTTGATCCAAGGCGTGTCTCGGTGTTTGAAACCAATGCGACACCGACACCTTGATTTCATTTAATTCATTCATTTTCTCAAATTATAACCGGTGTCGGTGTCGATGAGTCAGTGTCAATGTGGTGTATGGTGTTCGTCCCAATATCTATGCCTCATGGAAAGAAACCAAATCCAGAGTGCTTGTGTACCTGTAGGCTTAACCAATGTCAACTCAAAAAGGAAGCATGGAGAGTGGAGCTACAAGAAAACGTATGAAACTTGAGGTATTTTTTTTTTTTTTTTCAATCTTTTTTCTGTCTTGAATTTACCGCATTTCCAGCAAATTTTGATATTTCATTTGTTTTTCTTTTCACCATTAACAGGGGAAAGAAAGGACGGGAGATGAAGCTGAATCGCAGGTTGTACTTGTACAGGAGGAAGGATTTGAGACTAACCCCATTGGGTCTGAAGAAATGGAACTCAATATTTCTCTTGTGCTCGAGAAGATTGAGAATTTTACTCAGAGGGTATAAATAGTAATACACTGTGTGATGCTTGAAATCATACTTTAGATAAATAAATGTGAACTCTTTGACATGTTTAATGGTGGATTGCTTGTAGGTATCTGAGTTCCTAGAATCAGGGAAAACAATGTTTAAGGAGCTATGCAATGAATTTGAAGAGAAACTGATTATGTGAGCTATGAAGTTGCTGTTGAACATTCAAAGCAGAAACTATCTTTCACTTTTAACAGTTAGTTTTGTGGTATGATCGTTTTAACTTTTAAATATGCAGGATTCACAAGGAGCAGGTTGACAAATGGCAGGAAGAAATCAAAGAATTGCGTGCACTCGATGCCTCAAATGAGGAAGCCAATGCTCTTCTGCAAAATGCTAGATATGTACTTCAGCTCAGTCGTAATGATTAGTGAAGGTAGTTGACTGATGTCTATGTATATGTTTAATCAATCTCCCACCCCCAAACATTAATCAAGAAAAAGTAGACTTTGGTAGAAGAGGTGCGAATGTGCTAACCCTGGGACAACTTGGGCAGTTTTGGAGCTTTAGGATCCTATTCATTTCTGTTGGAGTGTGTTCAACTGCTTATCATTTGATTAAACTTTATTTGAAATATATACTCATGCGTATGAAATTTTGTAAATCTTGGTGGAGGTATTGTAGATACTTTAATAGTAATGATTGATGACAGATAAATGATAAATCTGTAGCCATCTTAGTTTGAGGGATTGCATTTCAAGAACAGGACCCATGTTTCTTGAATTTTGCAAGTGCTGTATGGTAAAAAGATGCACAAGTTCGACAGTTGATGAACATTGAATTAATTAGGAAAATAGTTAAATTATTCAAGTGGGAGTTGTTATTATTACATTGATTATGAAATATAAATAGATTAAATATTAGATATATAAGATAAGTGATTTATACATCAAATACATTAATGTTTTAGATTAAAATGTTATATCAAAATCTCATATAGTCTTTTAGAGTATTTAATTAGTTGTTGCTCTGTTAAGTTGAGACTCCACAATAAGTAGTATGAGAGTCTGATTTGACTTGATAGAAGAGTGAGAATTGATCCATATATCAAAAGAATAAAAGTATAGTGTCAAAATTTTGTGGTCTTAAAACATTTAAACAATTCTACCTGTCGTATCGCTAAATATTTCTCTTATCAATTTCTTTTCCTCTCTTATTTTTTTCTTTTTCTTTAATGTTTTTTTTTATAGAATTGATAAGAAAGATAACGAGGTAGAGAGAGTATAGAGGATCCACATCAGTCTTTGCTGTTCTCTGTGTGTCTGTACATCAGTAATTAATCACTGAAGGCATGACCTACACTACACATAATGGATAAAAAATATTCAAAGGTGGTGATACAACAAAGAGAAGAATATAATATACGATCAACGTATCCAATTGCATCCGAGTCCTTTAAAACTTGTTGTACCATTTCATTACTATTTATTAATTATTATAAATTAGGCAACGTTATACTACAAATAATTTATTTTATTTACATATAATACTTATGTCATTTATTTTTATTTTTTCTCTCATTTGAGTTATTTATTTTTTAAATTATTTATAAAACTATCTTTTAACTTTTAAAGTATTTATAAAATTATCTTTTATCTTTTTTTCTCTTGTTTATGTCATTTATCTTTTAATATATCTTTAAAAATATCAACAGATCATTAAAATTACTGATTGAGAAGTCTATATAGAATTATAATTAATAATTTTTTAATTAACAAACTTATTAAATTTTTAAGATCTAGAAAAAAATATATCAACATTAAGCTTTTTAGTCACTTTTTACTCATCTTATACATCTATCAACATTAAAATACGATTATTAATAATTATAATCCTACATAGACTTGTCAACTAATAAATGACTTGCCAATATTTTTAAAGGATAAATTCATAAACATATTAAAAAGATAAATAGTCTAAATGAAAAATAATAATTTTATAAACGTTTTAAAAGTTAAAAGACCGATAATTTTTTTTTAAGTATTACACATAAAGAAGATAAATAACTCATACAATTTTGTCATTAATTTATAATAAGGTTGACCTAATTCAGTATTTATAAAAGGCGGAAATATTTTTGAAAATTCTACAAAAGGGATCTATGTATACTCAACAATGACTAATATGGCCCTCGTGTGTGAACTGGGAAGCAGTGGTTGGTTGCACATGGAAGTGGATGCATGTGTCATATGGGTGGAAGAAGTTCCATGAGATATGGCATAATACATGGCATTTAGTAATAATCATTTTATAGCTGACTTGTCCATGCTTCACAATACTTTTCTGTTTTTTTATACTATAAAATGCCAATACTCTTATTTGCTAATATAAAAAGCTTTCCTTTCTTGTTCAATAAGATAAGGTTGTACATACTTGATCCTTTGCATGTTACTACTATACTATTATTACTACTAAAGCGAACATATCTGCACATTTTCTTTGATTCACTTGCGTGTACCATTTGACTTTGTCTTTTTTGTTAATGTGAATAAATTTGACCTTTTCTTTTAATACACACAAGTAATAGAAAACGACTTCAGCCTTCAATATATTTTTTGTTACTAAAGTCTTCCATCTTTTAAACATTAGAACTTTCATGAAAAGTGCTTGAGTTTGATCTCACATGGAGTTTTTGAATGAAAATCTTCAATTTTGAATTTTGAAAATTAATGTTTTCAAAGCTACATGAGATATTACACAGTTAAACTTTTATGTAATGGCTTGATCAGTACAAAATTTAACATTCGATTAAAAACATACCTAGTTTACGTTTTAAAATTAATGGGATTTAATTGTACATTGTAATCCAGGATCCTTAGGCAAAATTATAATGGTAATATTGATCGATATTTGATATGTATTGGAATGTTTGATAAAATCTTTTGTTATGTCTTTAGATGATAAAGAAAGAGTAGAAGTCAAATGATCTCATATGTTATGTACGCTCAAATGTGTACACATCTTGATATAGCTTATGCAATTGGTGTACTTAGAAGATAATTGAATATATTCTTATAGAGTTTATGGTGGCAGATCCCCTAACTAAGCATTGGACTGTTAATTTTTTGCAAATCATGTAATTCATATGGATGTTGTGAGATCTTTGGTGTGTTGAGCTAGCGGGAGATTGTATATAGTAGTTTATGGCGACATTGTAGTTTGTTGATAAATTTTGAAATTTTTTTAATAAATGATTAATACTATTTTTATTGATGTTGTTTGTCATATAATGTACATTTTTGTTGATTTGTGATACATTTTGATCCAATTTTAGTGTGTTGCGATCAAATATATTGTTACATCTCGACGAAATCTTATTTACATATGTCACATGATAGATCAAATAGTCTATCTTGATTTTTATTGAAAATAATTTTGTTAAAACATTGATAATGAATAGATTATGAATAATTTTGCAATAAAAAATAGGCGGAAAAAAATAAATCTAAAAATTATGAGATCATCATTATTTTAGTTTGCTTAGGACACTAAAAACTGGTCAATTGAATTATTTTAATGTGGACTAACATAGTCAGATTTAATGTGATGTGCAAATTAACAATATGTCAAAATATTAGAACATATATAATCTCAATTATATAAACTCATCATATTGTGTTTATTATTCATAAAAAAAATCATATTATGTTTATTGAGATTATTAATATTGTAAAGCATTTTATTTTATTTATTGGGTTGATGTGAAAAGCTTGTGTGGGCTTTACTATGATGGGTAAGTGAGGCCATGTATTTCAGACAAGGAAAGATCCTTATTTCTAGCCATTTTTGTTGTCACATTGAAACTTCACATTAAATCTAACATAGTGGAACAGAGACTGGCATCTCTCAAGACACACTCAAAGACTTAAAGAAGATCATATCAAAGAGACTATTGTGGATTAATTGCTATTCGAATATGTAAATAATCCAAAACCTTTCCTCTTCATGATTAGCATTATTATTTGATTATTATTTATTCATGTAACAATTTAGATTTAGAAATTGTATTGATTGAGTTTATTAATTTCTTTCAGGATGAAGCACACTTTTCATGAAAGTTCTGATGTTAGTAGTTCTACATTTTAATTAGTTCAATTGATTAGATCAGTCCAATTTTGAAAATTATTATTTTAAATTGTTGACTTTTGCCGATTAAGATATAATAATATTTTCTCATCAAAAGAGTATTGTGTTTGATTGTACCATTTTACGTACCACGGATAAAATCACCGTCATAGCATGTTCTTTCAATACTTATTGAACCATATTTAATTTAATGCATACAATAATTCTTTCTATAATTAGAGAATAAGTTTTCAGTCAACATCACCTTTCTTTATTCGACTACTTGAATTTGATTTAGCTTTTTTCTTGGGCTAAACGTCCTTAACTATAGTTATAAAAACCCACAAGAGTCTATCATCATCTTAAGCACAAAATTAAGAAATTTTGAGATCAAGGAGATGGAAAGGCTTATGATTTTGAGTGGTGTAGTAATGCTTGTGGGGTTGTTTACCTCACAATTAAGAGTAGCATCAGCAAAGTGGGAGAAAGCTCATGCAACTTTTTATGGTGGAAGTGATGCCTCAGGAACTATGGGTAAAATGCAACTACATTTTGTCTTATGTGTTTTTCTCAACATTTCTATATTTCATTTTAATTGTGAATTCCCATATATGATATGAAATGTGTAAGGGTGTTTTTGGATTGAGTGATTTGAGTTTATCTATTAATATAAACATTTTTGATACTGTTTGACAGAGCTTATTGAAATAGTCTGTAAGATATTGTTTCACATATTTTATCTTTTGTTATAGAAATAAATTATACATAAAAGCTTAGAAAAATTGTTTATTCAATTAGTGGTTAATGAATTTGTGTCTACTTGTAGGGGGTGCATGTGGGTATGGAGATCTGTACACAGATGGTTATGGAATAAAAACAACTGCTTTGAGTACTGCTTTGTTCAAGGATGGAAAGTCATGTGGTGGTTGCTATCAGATTGTTTGTGATGCAAGTCAAGTGCCACAGTGGTGTCTTAGGGGAACTTCCATAACAGTTACTGCCACAAATTTCTGTCCCCCAAACTTTGATCTTCCTAGTGACAATGGTGGTTGGTGTAATCCTCCTAGACCACATTTTGACATGTCTCAACCCGCTTTTGAGATGATCGCCAAATATAAAGCTGGGATTGTTCCAATCTTTTACAGAAAGTATGTTATCTTATACATATATGCTCACTATGTTTTTCTTTTCTATTTATCTGTCAATAGAAAGGAAACTTTGATTTCTTAGTGACACATTAATCCTGATACTTTACGGTTGCATAATAGTGTTTCCGATGTAGAAACAATTAAATTTAGACGGGTAATTTTTTTTTATGTAAATTTAATAGTTTCTACCACTGCAACACCATACTATAATTATAGAGGATCTAAATACCAATTTCATACCTTTATTTTCAGTCAACTTTTCCGGACAATCCTGCACAAAATCTTGAGTTATTTTCTTCAAGTGAAAAACATTTTAACCCACAAGACAGCCACATGTGATTACATTAATGAATTAAATGCACTTTTGATTTCTCTATTTTGCTCAAAATTATTTTTTAGTTCCCCTATTTCTAAAATCACGTTTTTGATCCCCTGTTTTACAATTTGTAGAATTTTGTTGGTCCCCTCCATTTTTATTATACTGTGGCACAGCTGAATTGAATAAAATAGAATTAAATTCAACATTCTTTTCTTTTCCTTTTAATATTTTTTATGTTGTTACATCCATAGTACAACATTAGTTAGTGAACATGTAACATCATAAAAAAATAGGAGACCAACAAAATCTCACAAATTGTAAAATGGGGACAAAAAACTTGGTTTTAGAAATAAGAATAAAAGTTAATTTTGAACAAAATAGGAGGATCAAAAGTACATTTAAGTCTATATTAATTTAATTACTTTGATTTTCTTAAATTATTTTCGTTGTTTACATTTTCGTTGTTTACAAGTCAGTATAAGTGTCGTGTGTGCAGGTGTGTCTAGAGTTTGATAGATTGTCACTGATTAATACAGCTAGCCAACTAATATTGCACAATGTTGTGTTGCATCTATGCAGAGTTGGTTGCAAAAGAAGTGGAGGAATCAGATTTACAATCAATGGGAAAGACTATTTTGAACTAGTGCTTATAAGCAACATAGGGGGACCAGGGGATATCTCAAAAGTTTGGATCAAAGGGTCAAAAATGAAGAAATGGGAAACTATGTCAAGGAATTGGGGTGTTAACTGGCAAAGCTTAAGTTATCTAAATGGTCAAAGCTTGTCATTCAGAGTCCAACTCAGTAATGGAAAGACCCACACAGCTATTAATGTGGCACCGTCTGGTTGGAGTTTTGGCCAGTCTTTTATCAGCAAGATTCAGTTCTGAATGAAACAATGCTCATAAAATAATATTATTCAGTGTAGAAGAAGGGTAGAGATGTTACAAATGAATCACTATTTTAGTTACCAAATTTGTATGGATTGGACTATTTAGTTCTTTGAGTTGAAGAATGCAATAAATTTAGTCACTCTACCAACATATCTCTTTTTCTTATGCACCAAAATATATCTTTAGTCTTTAAAAAACATGTATAAATCTCCTCAACAACGACATAAATATATCAGATTCAATGAAAATCTACATATTGCCTTGAATACTCTTTTGTTGTATCATGACAAACATTTTTCTTTTTACAAATACAGAACCATTTGTAGATAAAACCCAGTAACATGGGTAATTTTTTCCTTCCCTATAAAACGAAATTGGGAAAAAATGTAAGCCAACAAATGAAGCTAGCCTTACCAGTATTCTTTATCCTTATAGTGCATTTTGGATTATAAATTATTGTAGTATAAACTTCAAAGAGCCTTAATTCGTCAAAAATAAATAAAAACTTCAAAGTAATATTGAGTTTTATGTCAAGTGAGCCGTATTTAAAATGCACTGCTTATAACTTTTTTAATATAATAGTGCCACGAGATAGCAGACATTGTAGAAGAAAACAGAAAAACAATGAATTGGCCAATTAGAAAGGCGACTAACAGAGAGTCATCCCGAAACAAGCAACTTTTTCAATGGAAAAATATTCTGAATATCATTTCAGTATAATAATACAGTTTGCCTAACAAAGCACCCATCCTATTTAGCACCATCACCATTCTAGCCCTGCCACAAGTTCATACCATATCTTACAGGCTAACAGCAAGTTATTGATGACCAAAGATGGTCTAATCATCATAGTTCTGTTGTTGCCTCAGTATAGGCCACAGTAAATCAGCCAAGGTTCGTCTAAGCTTTGGCTGAAAAGGTACATTCTTGATACTTCTTCACAGGCCACTAGCAGATGCATGTTCTGCAGCTCTTTTTCAAACAACAATCTTGCCCGGACTGATATAAAATATGGCACCCATATCACATTTATGTTATCTCCTCCCACGGTGACGTTCTCGTTTCTTGAAACGCTCTAGCATGAATTGGTCTGTTGCAGCTTGCCTCTGTACTGCTCCAGCAGCATCACTGCTAGAATCGTTTTGTTTGGATGCAGAACTATCTTCCTGTACACTTCTCTCCTTGTACAACTCTGGATGATCTGCAAATTAGTTGCTTTTCTGGTCAGTGATTGGAATGAGAGGCAAAGTCAAAGGATGAAGTCATTGATAACTAAATCAAGGCTGACAATGACATAGTATTCTAACAGTAAACGAGTAAATATACATATGTAATCTATAATGAAATCATCAAAGAAAATGTTACCTCGTCTAAG
The DNA here is from genome assembly GCF_000331145.2 of Cicer arietinum. Taxonomy (NCBI): domain Eukaryota; kingdom Viridiplantae; phylum Streptophyta; class Magnoliopsida; order Fabales; family Fabaceae; genus Cicer; species Cicer arietinum. Next base: position 6,554,698 of record NC_021163.2, read on the forward strand.
TTTTTCAGCATAATCCCTGCCACGCTGGAAATAATCAGCACTATAACTTGATGGAATGCTGAAATCTGACTTTGTCCGACCCATAAGCCTCTTTTCCTGCAGAAGCTTTTTGGCAGCCTCGGTTTCTTCAATATTTTTCAATTTATATCTGCAAACACAATACAAACGCATTAACACACATCACCTATTTTTCTTGTTCAATAAATTAATTCATATAGAAACATTAAACAAAGACAACAAAGTACTGGCAACATATCAGAAAAGAGAAACCACTACAATTAAAAAAGCAATGAAACCAATGACAAGATGAATCATCTGGATTATATCATTGAGAAAAGAATTTTTTCAACCAAAATGCCAAATTCACATCTTTTCTAATTGCTTGTTTACAACTGCAGGCACCGAGTACCCATACAGACAAGGTTATCACCCCGATAATCAGACATTGCCAACAATTAACTTGAAAGAAAAATGCGTAAATATTGGTAGATTATTAAATGTTTCTTCTACAAATAACTCAAAGAGCAAATATGCCAATGGAAATAAAATATGAGAAAGCATACTCTATTGGAAGCTGGATCTCGGCAATACCAGTAGTCCACTGAGTAGAGCTTTCTTCTGAATTACGCTTTTTTACCTGACAAGACACAATATATTTAAAACAAGAAAAATAAAAAACAAATGAAGCTGGGAAAAGGTGGTGCACAGTTAGTGTCGGTAGATAAATTTCTCAAAAACCCCTTGTACAAAAAATATTACTAGAATCTTGTAATAATTTATAAGTTTTTTAACCAATACTTCTCCTATGAGTTTAAATTAGCTTTTGCATATAAACTAAGCTCTTTCATTTAACTTCTAAATAGACATCTATATGCTTATTAACCAGAAGTTAATCTACACTGCACACTGTATTACAAGCTGCTAGAAATTAGAAGAAAAAAAACAGTGAAACATTGTAAAACAAAAGGAAAAATACTAACTTTAAGATGATCAGGTATTTTATATAGTTCATCTTCAGCACGTTTCAACTCATTCTCAACTTGATCTGCTTCATCAATATTTCTACCCCTCTTCTTCGCTAATTCCTGCTCAATATACTTAACCCTGTTCATTCATATATCAACATTCAACATCAACAACAACTTAACTTGAAAAACTCAAATTCAATAACCTAAGCATAAACACAACATACATATTGGGATCTTCATCCATAACAGCAGTTTCTTGAGCAAAAGTATCTTGAAGAACGAGGTCATCCTTGTCACCGCCATCGCCATCGTTCTTATCGACGGTTTTAGCGGCTAAACCGCCGGAAATTCCAGGCTGAGATTGCTGCAAAGTTAGGGTTGCAGGAATTCCTGATTTCCTTTCCCTCTGCTTCTGAAGAAGCTTAATCTCTTCCAATGCCAATCTGTGATTTCAATTTAGTATATAATTGGTGAAACGAAAACCCTAAAGTAAAATTTAGAAGTGAAACGAAATTAAAAAGAGGAAGAAAAAAACCTTCTTTCTCGTTCGTCATCGGATTCGTTGTTTTCTTGTGGGAGTTGGTTTTGTTCGTCTGTTGGGTTTGGAAGACTTCTCTTTCGGTAGTTTTTTCTTCGCGGCTGCTCTTCTTTTAAATCTTCCATTGTTTTGTTGTAATTCATCGTATGCTTCTTCTTTTTGGAGATAAACTACACCGTTATCTATTCTTTTTTATTTTCAGTATGGTCACTTAACTTTTTCTAAATTTGAATTGGATCCCTTACTTTATTTTTTTTTTTAATTTCAATTCGGTTACTGACTTACTATTCGATTTCATTGAAGATAAAATGCTTGTTTTGTAAATGTGTTCTTGTGTTCAGAGTGGAAATTTAGTTTGAAATTTGTTGCATATATTCTTTTTTTAATTGTTTCGAAATATATTCTACAATAAACTGATATATTATACTACATTTTTCTTTAAAATTGTCATAAAACTATAATAGATTAAAAAAGAAAAACATTTATACTAAGAGTAACTATTTTTATACTAAATACTACGAGTAACTTTTTTCCTTGTATTTTAAGGCTTCAAAAAATTTAAAATCTTTATGTAGATTAAGGAAAAGGTCTCAACTTCACAAGTATAATCAAATATATCCCTTGACATAATTAATATTTTTTTTTATCTTTTTTTAAATAATAATTCAAAGCATTCAAATCAACTCGAAAATACAAAGTGTTGGATCATAAAAAATATTGAGGTAAGCATTAAATATTGTCGCTCTTGCTAAAGAGTAAGTTACACCATTTGCTAATCGGTTAACGAAACTAACATCGTAGTTTGTAAATGAAATAAAAAGGACCTTGCAAAATTTCACAATAGCACTAAGCTTAGAGACATTGTCAAGAAGCTCGTGGAAACAATTAACAATTCTCTGACCATGATCTAACTTAAATATGACATGGTGAAGACTCAAATATGCAATCCAATAGAGAGCATGAAGAAGTCTTGTAGCTTTTCCTTCAAAAGTGGATACACAATAAAGAACTCAAACTCTCATGGTGATCCGGGTGAATTTTACATCAACATTACATTATTAAAAACTTTTGGGAGGGGATTGCCAACTATGCAAATAGTTATCTTGAGTTACGGTATCCACAACTTTAACATGTTTATTCGCTTTGATCCCATAACAAAGGAAATTATATCCTCTTTCCACAATTTGATGGAAAGACAAAACATTATGATCCTAATATTTTCCATTTCTAGCACGCCAAATACTCAAAAGAGTTAAGGCAAAACAAACCAAATACATGGTTCATTGCTTTCTAGGAAACTAAAATAGAGATGTTTAAAATAATTAGTTGTACAAATAAGGAGGTGCCACAAGTTCTAATTAGTTGTATAAATAAAAGGATGAATAAGATCCCACAAACCTAACCTCTGACAACATTATTCACTGAGTGAACACGTAACAAAGAGGTGTCACAAGTTCTCAATTTCACTATCACAATTGACACAAGTAGTAGGATAGATAATATGTTTTTGTTGCAATTGGAGTCTTGAAGGTAAACAATATTTGCAGACCCTTTAGAGAAAAACATTTACTCTTGGTGGAATCTTCAACTTCCAGATAAGTAACCAATTTTCCTCCTCATTCGGTTAGTTGTTATCGATTAGATCATTCATCAACAAATGGTACCCAATTTTTAGTGAATAATTGCCTCAAGTAATTGTTTTCCAAATTCTAGGATCACCGATGGCCTTTTCATTAAGAGGGGAGACAATTTTTTAGACTACATATGAGGAGAAAAGAACATTGATCAATTCTTCATTTCATTGTTTCACATTTGGGATCAACAAACTTCCCACATATAAATTTTTTATGACATAGTTCATATTCAATGGACAAGAAAAAACAGTGTCGTCTCGAATCAAAACCAAATCCCATAATAGAATGTGAGATTCATTGTCAATAGTCCATCTACTATACCTTTCTTCAATAGAGCATGTGTGTCATGTGGATCATAAGTTTCTCCAAAGAATAAGAGGATTTAAGACCAATTTAAGCACTCAAAAAATCACACATGAAAAAATATTTAGTATTAAACGACGTTGCCAATAAAGCATCTAGTTGGCTAATGAATTTCCATCCTTTTGTACCAAACATAGTTATATTGAAAGCATATAAATTGTGAAAACTCATGCCACCAAACTTGTTCAACATGGATAGTTTATCTCATTAGAGCCACTCCATGTCCCTTAATTCTCTATTATTAGAACTCCACTAAATAGAGTGGAACATTTTTTATATCTTAAAAAACAATAAAGGTGATATTTAAATAAAATTAATTAAATGTTATTATTAGCATTATTAAGGCCTCTACTTTCTTATAAAGACATTCTTTTAGTTTTATTTAGATTTCAAGATATGTTGAGTTGGCCTTGAAGGAGAGAAAATGTTAGTAGCACATATTGAATTTTCTAACATTCTTTTTCAATACTTTTTCTTGTCCCAACCCAACCACCGAATTAATCATTGGAAGATAGCTGAATGATTCATTTATTTCTATTTATTATATTCTATACATGCCCATTTTTATTTGTAGATGACCTCGAACAATGAAATCCATTTTCTACCAAAGTACCTAAGTTGAGGGCTTCAATTTTAAGATGTATGCATCTTACCATATTGATTTAACATCCAACCATAATGAAAGAGAAAGTGAGGTGATAAAGTTACAATCTCAGTTCAGTGCTTATTACAAAAGCAGTTAACCACAGACAAAAGAAATGAAACCATATATTCCACATAAAATGTGACACATTCTACTTCATATAGAATTTGCATTATTATCAACACGTACTATAATCTTCGATACATTTATTTTACACTCAATTCTATATCAAGAAGCAAAACGCAACACCATAAATGGTACAAGTACAATAATAATCATCAAAACCTTTCAAAAGAATTATTATAGCAAAATACCAGAAAAAGCTGGTTGAAAACAAAGAAACTTGAATATCATAAATTAAATTAAGTCTTCTTAGGAGCAAGTTTGGTCTTAATTGTGTCAACCTCTTTAGAATCAATTTGAAAAGCTTGAGCAAGAACATCATCAGGCACAGTTGGTGTTGATGCAAACAGAGCTGAAGCAATTGAAAAAGTACCAGGAAGTTGACTGTTAAAAGCAGAAATGACAGAAGCAGCTTTATCTCCATTATTCTTCTGATAATGAACCAACCCTTTTGGGAACACAAATATTTCACCTTTTTTTATGGACTTAGAAATGAGTTTATTTGATGTAGTGATAAAACCAACGTCTAATTCACCTTCTAGGACAAAAACAATTTCTGTAGCACGAGGGTGTGTGTGTGGTGGATTAAGACCACTAGGTTTGTAGTCTATTCTTGATAAAGACACACCTAATGTGTTGAGTCCTGGAACTTTTTCAACATTGGCTGCAGTAACCAAAGATCCTAATGTGTTGTTGATAATTCCAGGTTTGGATAAACCACCAAAAAAGAAATCAGCTTCTGTTACATTTGTTTCAGCTTTGCAGGCAAATCCATTCACCTTAACACCTGTCAATAATACACAGCATATATTGTTATGATTTTCCAAAATATAGTTTTGATACTTCAATTTAAGTCCTGTTAGGATAAACTGTCTAATTAAGTGTTTATTGCACAAACATTTATTATAAAAGTGCTTATGATTAGACTATTTGTACAACAAACTCAAACTAGTTTCATATAAACTATAAGTTGTTATTATAAACTATTATGTAAAATTTTATAGAAATAAGTTGAAACAGCTTGCAGACATGTCATTAGTTCTTTTTGTAGACTCTTCTAAATAGTCTCAGAAAGAATTCAAATAAGTTAATCCATATAGGCCTCTATGCTGTAGCACATAAGGGAATCAAGTTTGTGTATTAAATTTCTATTAGTAATTTAACTTTTTCTTCTAGTGTTAAATGATAATAATATATATGCTATACATTACCTGAAGAGGGAAGAGCTACACAAAGGTCTTGAAGTGTATCAGGATCAGAAGCAAAGGTAAATGAGATGGCACAAGACAAAATGACCAAAATTGTCCAATTTGTTGGTGACATGGTTAATGTGCTAGATCAATAATGAATGGAAACAGAAAAGTGTTTATTATATAATATAATATGGCTAGAGAGAAGAGAGGAAAGTATTGAGTTTGATGTTGAGAAATATGGCAATAAGGTTCTGTTTATATATGGCACAGGCAATGGTTGTTATTGAGAGTAGATGGACCAAATGTGATGGTATAGTATAAAGTCCTTCAACTTAAATTCAAAGCAATTTAGTAAAAAGTCTTTACTAGAAAGATAACTATACGTGTGGAATTAATGTGGATTGAAATCAACATACAAATTATAGTTTGTTGGTTGCTGGGAAAATGTGAACATTGACAATCCAATGAAAAGAGGTTTGGTAAGTGATGTTATGTAAGGTCATAATAATTAAGCAGATCTAAACTTCATTCATATATCATGCATAGTAGTACTGAGGCCAACTTGTATCTTTATTTTTTATTTCTTTTGGTAACAATTTTTTATTATCAATTAAAATCATATTTTATAAGAATACATTTTAAAATTCAGGTGTATTTTCTTATGTGATTTTGGCGTGTTTCTTATGACACACATGAATAAAAGTAATAAGAGAAATTGAGTTAGAAGATTGGCACCAAATACCGAATGTGAGCAACCTTGAGGAATGGATCAGTTCTATTGTGAGCGCAGCTAGATTTCTTTTTATTTGTGTTTATTTAATTTTCAAGGAAACTTGGAGAATGATTTATGAGAGATATGGGAAACTTGGAGAATGATAGTGCAGAACAATAAAAAATAACTTTAGAGATAATTCAAAAACATTTAATATAAATAGTTGAGTGTGTGATATTAAAAATGATCAATTTAATAAATTTAATTTATATTTTACACATAAAATCAAGAAAATTAATTGCATCTAATTTATTCTTATTAATCGTTAAGTAGTTTTTTTACTTATATTAATGACCGGAGAGAGTATATAATTGAATCAAACTCTCAACTTCTATGTCAACACAGCTCAATTGTACTAATTGATTTATTGTCAATATTTATTCTTGTCAATATTTATTCTTCTAAAACTCCTCTTATATATATATATATATATTCTTTATTTACATTATTTTTGCAATTTTTATTAGTTGAGTTTCTGAAACATATTGCATTCCAAAAATAGAGACTAATTACAACCATGATACCTTGTGAAGCCTATTGAGGTCAACAACCCTAATTTCGGTGGATTAGAAGAAGAAAATATAAATTAAGAGACTAATTTGAATTTCTAAAATAATTTAACTGGCCCAAAATTGTTTCAATATCAAGAGAAATATGCAAATTATGGGGAACCTAGCAAAAAATAAAACCGAGAAGCATTTATAAAAGGAAGAAAATTAAAAGGAGTTATTTATCCTGATGATTTCCAAATCCTTCCCTCCAAAGAAACCACCATGACAGAAACATCATCATGATATTTACGTCGGTCTCCATGAGGAATATCAAGCAATTCATGAAAGTTCATTCCTACAAATTAAAAGAAAAAAACATATTAGATATGAAATTTCAGATATTTAATTTACCACCCTTTGATATATTAAAAACGTTGAGACAAGGAATTGTGGTGGACATGAAATATCATTTAATAGGATTGAGGTTGTAATGATTTAGAACATCTTAAGAATGAAAAGAGATAAAAAGAATAAGGATAAGTACTAAACCACAACCAGCTCAAAAATAAGTCCCTCCATAATATGGTGGTTGGATCCCCTACGACTGCTGCACCGTGCTGTCTAGATCTAATGGTTTCCACAGCTACCGCACCGTGCAGTTGTAGGTATGTTGGGACGAATTCAAAATAAAGACAAAAAGTCTCTTGTAGAGGGACTAGATATGACTACTTATTAGGTGACCCTACATGGCAGCTTACTCTTCATGGAAAAGGATGAAAGAATGCATGTGTAATTGCTCTTTAGTCTAACATTGTATGGCCATTTTGAATAAATTAAATTTGTAAAACTGATTTTTGGTAAATGTAAGTTAAATGAAAAGATGTTTGTTTATGTTTGGGTACATTTGCCTAAATGTGAGTTGCACAATAAATTTGAAGCTAAAACTCAATCTTAGAGTCAAAAGCTCTAAATCCCTATATATACTAGAGGCAAAAACAATTCTACTCGAAAAGACCTAAATATGTTCAAATCAACTCTATACTTCCAGAATTGATTTTGCCTCTCCAAAAATTGAAACCAAAGATGCATTTGTTTGCAGTGCCAAATTTTGATTTTAGTTAAAAATGAATTGAATGTAGAGTAATTTATGTTTAGATACATTCACATAAAATTGAGTCAAAAAATAAATTTGAAGATAAAAATCACATTTGGAGTCAAAAACTAAAAATTCTAACTTCAAGTTAGAATCAATTCTTGAGGCAGATTCAATTCAACTCGAGAAAAACCATGCATGTCAAAATCAATTCTACACATCTAAAATCAATTTTGACTCCTCCAAAAGTGGAGCCAAGTATATACTTATTTTGGTTCCAAACCTCAGTTTAACTAAAAGTAATAAAAACAACTTGAGTTTGGATGAAAAATGTTTAAGTTTTACATCATACTTAACTTTAGAGTAAAAATATCCAGACAAAATCAAACATATCAAAACCAATTCTACACTTCCCTCTAAACTCAATTTTATAGAATTATTTTCTATAAAATCAAGCTCATTCAAATCATGTTTGTCAATTGCTTATCCAAACACAGTTTATGAAAAACTTGAAATGGAAGCCAAGTTGAAGGAGTAAGGAAGGCAAAGCAACTGACCATTCTTTTTAGCAGCACAGAAGAGAAGCTCTGCAATAAGGTATTGTGCAGGATCACCTTCTGGGACATTTTCCATGAACCATGTGACATGAGCAACTACCTCTTCATTATTGAAATATTGGTAAAGCCCATCAGAGGAAAGCACCAAGAATCGATCACTTGAGGAAAGTCGGTGGTGAAGAACGGAAGGAGTACAACTTAGGTAAGGAGCAGAGCCAACATAATTAACTTGAAACACCTCCAGTAGAGCTTCGTTAAAAGACGGCTATACCACAACAACATAAAAGTTAGAAAAGGTCTGAATAATTTCACCACATTAGGCAACAAATAAAGAGTGCAAGTTATACATAAGATCTTATTTGTTATCCTCCAAACAATGCATGGCTAGCTTGAGGCCATTTAATTCACAATGTAAACATATATACATAGATTTTTTCCACATTTAATGCTTATTCCACCCTGAAGAATCATATATAATCATCAAACAAATTAATCTTCACAACTACAAGTAATTATCAATTAGAAAATGTGTTTGATACAATGCAATATTTAACATGTCTAAGAAAACACTCCTAGAAGCTTTTGTCTGTAAGAAAGTAATTGTGCTATAACATAATCCAACCCGCTGATCCAATGTTCTACCTTTTCCTCCATTCTCTTTC
>NC_021163.2:6564002-6576293 GCF_000331145.2 Cicer arietinum
CTTTCCCTTTAAACTAGACTAACCCTCAGCGGCAAAAATGTGATCAATCCAACATTGACTATTTCACCCATTACAACCAACCACTGTTGTCAAATAGTGACTATTGTGGCACGCTAGAGCTATTGTATATTTTAGTACGATACACGATTTAGTACAAACTGCTGTAAAATAGTAGCTATAGCATAGCAGAATTTGAATAAACTGCTATTTTTTGTGATTGGCAACACTGCTACCCACATTATATAGTTTGGCTATCACACACATGAACTCCGGCCCAGTCATTTGTATGATTCAAGGCGCACTTTTTACCATTTTGTCCACAAATTTAATTAAGATACACACACTATTACAATTTATAAACCTATTCACCATATGATTTCTGTATGTTATGAAAAAATATAGAAGCAAGTGGATTCCCTGCTTATAAACTACAGCAAACTGAATTACAGATGTGTCAAAGTCAGATGATCAACTGACCCTCTTCAAGAACCCGGCACCGAATGCTCTCGTAACTTTTAAATGTCCTTTCACTCGATCGTTTAATATGGCTTGACTATCATCAGGGTGTTCTGCTCTTACTCTGAAAACTTCCTGCATGAATCAGAAATTGAAAAATAAATTGATGACACATTTATCAGATACTATTGAAGTTTTCTCTCTAGTAAATAGTTAATATTTTAGGGTTTTGGGTTTAATGGCATTGGATTGACATTCTTGTTAGTGAATTTGAGACACCACAGAATATCAGAAATATTTGGCAACATGACTTGCAAAACAAATATGATCTTATCTAAAGAACTGTACATAGAAATGATTTCACCATTTAGTAACACATTATTTCATTTTTCATAATTTCTTAAAAGCCAATTAAGTAAGAAAATCCTCGCCTTAGAAAATCACTAACAGCTTTTCTAGTGTGCATTTGGATTCTTTATATGAATACAAAATGACATACTATTATTGATCATACTCATCAATGCACTTAGCAATTTAGTGTATAGTAAACATGCTAATTCTATATAAACAAATTAGCAACATATATTAGCAGGCACCATGAAGCAGGACATAATACAAAAAGTCAAGTCAACCTAGCTGCTGAAATTTTACAACTAGACTAGAATATTTGACCATGATTTTTTCAGAGATCTCCAAATAAGTAGCTGGTGAAATTAGACATAGAAATCTATTTGACCATAATTTTTTCAGATCTTGAAATAACCATCACAAACTATTTGATTCACAAATAAACAGGGAGAGAGGGGGGCACACCTCTTCGATACCAGTGCTGTGATCCGTAGAAAGTTGCAGAGCCCTCATTTTTAATTTGCAAAAGGATATCTCGCGGTTTTTGTTCATCTTGTTAACATGATTGTTATGGTTGTGAATTGGTGACTCCTCTGAAATCCTATCAAGCTCCATGCGTACTAATGACTCTCTAGATCTATTTCTATGCCTTGCGTCATCCTTGACAGAACATGAATTAGGATGACGATCGTTTGATCTTTCTTGAGCCAAAATCACACGACTATCTCCCAGATTCATGACATAAACATCTTGATCCTTCATCAGCATCACTAGAACACATGATCCCATAATAGCAAGTTCTGGATTTTTGTCCAGATTACGCTCCGCCATTTCCATGTATGCCTCTTCTGTTCTTTCAAGAGCTCGAGCCATTGCACTTAAAACTGCATTATGATCTACTCCAGACCTGCATTTTCTAATAGGCCCCGAGGCTTCAAATATTTTCTCATCAACACAACTTTCCTCCCTATGCCAATCATAACTCCAAGGAAAAAGTTTCTTACACAAGGACTTTGGCTTCCTGTACATTCTTTTAATTTTTGCACTGATAAATGATTTTTTTGAATTCCGCCTAGATCCCGAAACAGAAAAAACAGCTTCGTGCTCCTGGTCGGTTGAACCAAACCTACTGCCTCCATTTTCTCCTGATGTAGAGGGGCCTTCATCCTGATGTCTAGAGCCATTTTCTCTTACATTAGACAAGCAAGGTCTCATATGTGAATCTAGTTTTGACTCCTTCAAAACTGAAGAATCTTTACATTGTCCCGAGTCTGACAAAAAACCTTGATCATCCCAAGATTCCATTTGAAGTAACTCATAAAGCCTCAAACTTTTTCTACCTTTTCCGGTTAACTTTTCAAGTTGAGCAGAATTAGGAACAGGCAACGAGTTACTTCCACAATTAGATAACTGGTGTTCAACATTTCCATTAACTTCAGCATTTTCCTCAACTATCTCACTCTTAAATGATTCATCCTTGATTGATTCAGGACAAGAAGCTTCTTCAACACATTCATGATTAGAATTAGTACGATGAGTATCCATTTCCGGTATACTACAATCTGGAGCAACAGTAGATTTTACAGTTTCAGGGACTTCAGGTTTAAGTGGATCAACAGGATTATCTTCATAATCCCAAAGTAAACCTTCCAATTCTTTGTCCATAAATCTATAAAGATTGCTCATCAAAAAATCAGGAGCATCTGGTCCACTAAATCCGTCGTATATCCCGATAAACAACCACCCTTGTTCTTCAGAAAGCACTACATGAACCCTATCTTCACCGGCCTTTCCCTGAGCCCACTGCAAATTATGTGTGTGTTTATACTCAGTTTCAAACGGTCCAACATCAATACAGTTCCTAGATACTTCCGGCCTACACTTTGTATCTCGGGAATTCCACGCGAATTGACTAACCGGTTGAAATATTAACCTTTGCATCCAACTTGCACCCATGGAACGCTTAGAGAACGTTCGAGAAAATGTGTTCTTCATCGGTCCACTAACACTTCTCATGAGATTTTGGAGACGCGGCCTCCGACGACCACGCGCAAGCGGAGCCGAAAAGTTGGATTTATCAGTGTCATCAAGAGGACCAGACATAACTCCCTTCTCAATCGGCCCCGACATGAAACCACCACCTCTATCCAACGGACCCGACGCAAACCCTCTCTCCAAAGGACCAGACATAAAGCCATTCAAAGGTCCAGAACCACGAGGAACCGGCTGCAAAGGAATCGCAGCAAATGAAGCAGTTCCTTCAAATGATGCAGCAGGTTCCAAAACATCACCAGCAAAAAATGCACTCTGGTTACCACCAGTTCTTGCAGTGGATACATTAGCGCTAACAGAAGCCCCCGAAATCGTTTTAAACGTAGTTTCGGGGAAATTCTTAACCTGCTTATTATGCATACCATTAGAATCCTCCATACTATCATGCCTAAAGGATCCACTCAAGGTTTCAGAATCAAGTGTACTTGAATCAACAGTAAACCTCTCAGAGTTTGATGGACTAATAGCAGGAGATTCAAAAATGTTTGGCCTAACATAACAAAAGGAATGGCCTAAACCTTCATCTAATGGCTCCAAAAACTCCAAATCAACACCATTTTTGGCATTGAATGGAACCAAACAACCAACAACACGAGAAGTGCCGTTACCCATTATTGCACAAAACAACACAACCTAAGATTCCTAAACCTTAACACCCTCAACAAATACAAATACAAACGAGAAACCCAAGTCCTTAAAAACCCATCAAACCCCACAACCACCCCATTATTACTCACTTGACCATGCATCATCATCAAATTCCCAACAACTCCATATGAATTTTCCAACAATAGTAACATAAAATGGAACCAAAAAAACACTCTTTACCTCAAAGGGTGCAGATCAAAGAACAAAAAAAATCAATTTTGTAAAAACGCAGTGATCTAACCTCGTGGGTAAAAGGAGGTAGATCGAACAAACTCGTGAACAGATCTAAGAGCGCCATAAACAAACACAAAAACCCGTTTCACTATTCATTTGTAAAAAAAAATGTATTTTTTTGTTTTGTTGTTTTTATTGGTGGAATCTGAGAAATAAACGAAACGCAGGAAAGAACCGTGAGATTGAATCATGAAAACATAGGCACCACTAGGTTGAGTGTGACAGGGTATAAAATTGAGAACGAGTGTGGAAATGGACTATGAAGTAGCAAGAGTGTTGTGTGTGTGTGTGTATGTGTTGAAAAAAAAGGGGGAGAACATTGATTGAGACAAAGAGGAAAATTTATGGGCTTTTTGGCTGCGATATTTAAAATGAAACTTAGAAGAAAAATATATATTATATTATTATTATAAAAATAATTGGAGATTTGGTTTGATGATGAAGAATCAGCGTTTAGTTCATCAAGGACGGTCTATTTCTTTTCTTGGGGTTTTCAAATTGTTTGGAATTGGGAGGGTAAAACCTGTTAGTTAAAATATACAAGCTTTTTGTTTGGGGTGATGCTGATATTTTCTATTTTTATCTTCTTTTTTCTTTTTAATTTTTGATTGTAAACTACATTTTTCTTTCTTTTTTTAACATTCATCTTTCCAATAAAGATCCAACAGTTTTAATAGTTGTAATTGTAACCCATTTTTATTAATTTTTAACCAAAAAAGTTATCTATTAGTTAAATATTGGAGTTTTAGTGAATCGATTGGGAGTAATAATATTATATGGTTCAATTAGGATTATTTTTTTAAGAAAATGATATGATTAATTGCAGTTTATATTGAATTGATATGTTTAATTTCTACCTGCATAATTATATATTTGTAGTATGCAAATAATATATATATTACAAAATGAATAACATTGATATATAGAAAAAGTGTAATACACTAAAAAATAATATTTTGAAATAAATTTTCTTATGTTTGTAACATATGAAATAAAAATATTATAGCACATTAAATTGATTATTTAAAAACTAAAATCAACAAATAATAAACTACTACAAAATTTCATATTGATAATAAAGCAAATAAATATTATAAACTATGAATCGAGTTGAGAAGTTATTTTATATCGGCTTATACAATTTTATTTTTTGTATAAGCTATAGATTTTATTTGAATATTAACACAGTTACCAAACATGTCCAAGAGCTAAAAAGAATCATAGAAAAAAGGGGAAGTGAATATAAATGGAAATTAATAAAATAATTAGGTTGAAAGTCAGCTACTAATATATTTTTGTTTATTGATTGATTGGGATTTTCTCTACTAAATAAGAATGATTGATGGTATAGTGGTGTGTGGTTTGATACCGTTGAAGTCAATAAATAAGCCGTATCCTATCATCATTCTCATCAATGAAATTGAAAGTATAGGATGCTGTGGGACACATTTTCTTAAACTCATTTTGACCATTTTTGAAGCATAGAGATTATTTATAAATCCACTTTGACAACATTCGATCATGTCCTGTAAACTATGGTCATCAAGAAAATGAATCAAAAAACTTGGTTTGAAAATAAAATGTCATACGTCAACTCATACTTCTTTTTTTCTCTTGCCTTACTTGTGACTTCAAATAATTTTTAAGAATAAAAAAAGAGAGCACGAGTTGACAATTTATTAGTCATTACTTGCCTTCTGTTCTTTGCTTCATTGTAATCGGCCATGTGGTAATAAAATAATCATTTCCTAGACAAGTTTGTCTTCGTTTCCGTTTTTTTCAAATGTTATTCCTTTTATTTGTGCATGTCACTTCTTACTTAATTGATTTAGTTGAAAATCAATACCACAAATGAGATCAATCTTGCATCGTCGTATATAAGTTTATTTTAATTATATTAGATTAATAAGTTCTATATTAAACATAGGGTTTATTGATCTAAGAATAGAAAATGATTGCGTATATAGTGTAAAACTATATTACTTGTGTACATTATATGTGGTCTTATTTAAAATGTTTATAATAAAGAAAAATGTTATAGATCACCTTATAGGTGGTCTATCCTTTTAAACTATAATATAAATAATAATACTCTTTAATTTTTATTTTTTTTAGGATTAAGATAATGATTTGATCGAATTTGATTTTAAAAAAAGAAAAATAAATGTATGCTACAAAATTTAACTATTCGAGTCAATTTTAATTAAATAATCATATCAATTATAAATATAAAGAGTATGAGAAAGTTGTTAAATTATACTTTTAAATAATGTTATCGTTGTTAAAATTTTAAATGATTTTTATATTTGAGTCTATTAATGTAAACACAGTAGTATTCAAATTTGTAATAAATAATCAATATTTTTCTATAAACTGAAAATTGAGTTATTTTGAATAAGATAAACTTTTGTTTATCCGTCACTATTTATAAACCACGAGCATAACAATTAGTGAAATTTTCAATTACACAAAAACCTATGAAATATTTTATTTTATTTTTTCCTTTGATTAATTAAAAAAACAAATATCCTTCTTCTTCTTCTATTGCTTTTTTAAGGGTTACTTGCATGAATGTATTTTGGACTATTGGAGTGCGACGGCCAAATTAATCTAAACTATTACTTATAACATGAATAAATAGAAATCATGTAAGGAATTCCCAAATGCGTACTTTATTTAACAGACGATGTATGGTCATTGGATGTTAGTGATTAATTAGTAGTGAAAAATAATAGAAAATTAAATGAATAAAAAAAATATATGTAAAATAAAAGTCCTTATCAAAACATGATCACCGATTCCATAATAAACATCAACTGCTCCACAAATGTTGACCAACCAAACCAACTAAGCTATGACGTTAATTAAGGCAAACTATATGGGTGGTCCTGGCTTTTATATGGTGTGTATAATGTGTTGAAATAAGATAATCTTGCATCATTTAATTTTTTTTTTATTATAATAAGTTCTATCATATATCATTTATTTTATGGGTGAAATATAATGAAAATGATAAATCTTAGAATTTGTGTTTAATTATATACAACTCTGCAAAATCGGTTTGTATAGTGATCAATATCCACCACTTATAAATATTTTTGTTTGATTTTATTCATCTAATATGAGACTCTTAACACATATATCTCACGCTGAAGACCGAACATTTGAGTGTGACCTGAGTGACTATTTAACAGTAAACATGATAATAGGCGGCACAAAGATATTAAATAGACTCTAACACATGTTAGAAATAATAAAATCATGGAATTGAAATCATAGAAATAATAAATTAATATTTCATATTAACGATGAAAAAGACATTAAAAGAATTTGTGAAAAGTTTTATATATAAGGTAAGTAGAGACTTAATAAACTAACTACTTCTAACTAACTATAACTTATTTTATTATCTTTAAAACAAAAATATAGTTAATAGAGATTTAACAAATTATCTAATACCAATTATTTCTAACTAATACCAATTATTTCTAACTAATTTTGTTATCTCTAACACAAAATATATATTCTCAACAATAAAAATAAATTAGTGCACGATGTTGCCCTAGGCATTTCACAAATGTATGATTAATAAAGTAGATATGTGGAAGAAATAACAAAATAAATTTATCTTTAAATAGATATTATTTTTAATTTTTTAATATAATTTTTTTTTTATTTTAACATTTAATTAATATTATTATGTACATTATTTACAAAAGATTATATTTTACTTTATTTATATTTATGATATTAAAATAATCAATTATTAACAAAAATAATTGAATAAAATTATTATTCTCTTATTTAACAATATTTCTAATACATGCAAAATGGTAAAAATAATTAAAAACACTCGCCGTGAGATGGTTAGTAATTAACTATTAGATAGATCTATTTCACGAAGTTGATATATTATATTGGATGAAAGTCTTCGCTGAAAAAATTATTTATTTTATACAGGGATATAAGGAGCAAGACGACAATTATGCAATATAACCCTCCACGTGAATCAAATAACACCATAGCCTGTGAGAATGGTCACACGATGGACATATGATGATTATAAAAATAAAATGACTTTTTTTATTAAAAAAATGAAATAACAAAGCATAGATGTTATAACAAAAATGGAGCAGCTAAAGGAATATATCTGAGGAGTGACGATGATAATATCCATTTTTTTTTATCTTCCAAAACCACTTAGAGCATACTAGCTAAAATGAGTTCGTCTGTCAAGTGTAGTTATGTAACCTTTAGTTTTTGATGAGTTCACGGTTGGAGATGTGTCAAGCTGTTATCACCGTTCTCTCATAAAGGAACGATACTTTGATTACGGTTATCTTTTTTTTTTATTCATTTACTAGTAATAATAAATGAATGATTTGTTAGTGGTATACCTTATTTAATGAACATCTGAATCTACAGTTGGAGTAAAAAATAAATTAATTATTTTAAAATAATATAACACAGTGGACCTCATAATGCTCTTAATAGTAGTAATTAATTAACAGCATAGACTAGCTAATTTGTCCTCTCTTCGCGAGGGTGGGGAAAAACGGTAAGTATCTAAGTATTAGATATATTTGTCTTCCGATACAACATAAATACAATAGTTAGTTCATCTTTATAATAGTTATACTAATTAGTTATTACAAGTTGATTATATAAATTTTATATATTATTTTATAAATTTAAACAAATTTTTTATAATTTAATATATTATCTATTACTTTTTTTTATTAAGAGTCGTAATATACAATTTGTTACTGTGAAAATACAATAATCAACCTCATAATCCAAATATGCAAAGGATTATTTTAATTTGCTACTATGGAAAACACATCAAAATCTAGTAGAAAGAAACACTAGATATATGATATTAAGCAATGCAAGATTGTTGATTGCATTCTATGATTAACATTTGTCAAAGTTTTTCGAGAACACCAAAAATTTAGTAATGTAAGAATTTATTTTTTATAATAACCTTAATTGACATTTCATATTCTATCGATATTAACTTTTATTCATAATATAGATAATCAAATACAAAAATCATTATTTTTTCATCGAAGTCTTTTCTGACATTTCTTTCTTGCAATTTTTTAAACTCAAAGTGTATTAAACATGTTCTAAGTTGATGGGATTACATATCTTAGTATGTTAGATATCTTTATTTATTAGTTACTTATACAAATTAAGTACAAAAGGTAGATAGTTAGTAACGAATTGTTACATATTAGTTATATAAATTTTATGCTGTCATTTACTCATGATTTCAATATATTTTTCTCTTATTGTATCTTTTATTTTATTTTAATCTAGAATCGTAGTAAATAAAAAATGGGAATAAAACACCTATGTATATATAGCAGATGAAAGTAAAAACAAATGAGAGAGTGACATCATTTTCGTTAAAAAAGAAAGGGAGAGTTGCATCACGTGTTTAAATGACATGCATAAAAAATATTGCTCCTTTTGCATCACTAGTCAAATTTGTTTCTCATCTATACCTTTTTTGTCAAAAGATTGGTAAAATCTAATTAAAAGTTGTGCGAGACAGAGTTTTATAACTAAGTATTTTTATTAATTTGTTATTAATTAAAATTCATTGATTATCTAACCAATTATTCGGCTTCAATTATATATATTTTTATTTTTATTTTTTAAATATGAAACAAGGAGAATTATTATTTATTAAAGTAATAACTTTACCACCGTATTTTAAGAAATTTAAACTTCTTTTTTCTTGAATTACAAAGTCAAATCGTTACCAATAAGCTAACAGCTAACAACTCCATTCGTCTATATCTTACGCTACCACAATTTTAAATAACACTCAAACCATGCTCTTCTACAATACAAATAATATAAAACAATACTTGTAAATTAAACCGAATGAGTACATTTTGAGTTTATAGTCTCGAGTACTCAATTTAAAAATATCAAGTTGCTTTTTTCCTATTATTTATGCGATGGACTTTTCATTTTATATACTGTATACGGTGAAGGTGAATGGAAACGAGGAAGGTAGAAGTCCACTTTGTGTTGATTAAGCAATATACAACTACTACTACTTGCCAAAGAGTCATAGGTTATGACAACATGTTTAGTCGCTGTTGATGACTATTAACTCAAATTATTTTATTTTATTTTATTTATTTGTCATAGTGTTAAGTTTGTCTCATCCAATGACTTGCATTCTGGGCATATATGCTACATAATCTCGCTGATATCACGAGCAGATCAAATGGTAACGTCTAAGAAATAAGACATTATTTTTAAGCTAAAAATTATTACTCTATCAATATAACTTTAACGAGTATCACATATTTTTTGACATACAGTCTAGTAGTCTACAGATAAATATTTATTGACATTTAATATTTGTTTCAACTGAAAAAAAAGTTCGTATAGTTGTATGTCAACATTCAGCAGTATTGGCCTATTGGGAATTGTTGCCAGTAACAAAAATAACAAGAACTTTCTCAAATGAGTCAAAAGGGGTATTTGTTCAAAGTAAAATATCAGTGTGGTCCAGTTCAGAACTTGACGATATTTTAGAGCCAGAATATGGTAAAGCTTGAAGTTTACCAATTAAGAATTGATAATTGATGCCAAATGAACTTTACATACTTGTGTTTATTTTTTCTATGATATGATATTTACATAACTCATTCGAATTTATTTGCATTCACGGTTCTGTCAGTATTTTTCTGAGCTTCTCCCCTTATGGATATAAGATTCGTTTTTATCTCTCTGCAAAGTCTACCCTCAATGAGCCGAACGGGCAACCACATCTTCGGCTTAACATCAACAACATATGAAAGTGTCGTGTTAACTTCTTGAATCGGAGACTCCTCAGGATTTCCACTGCTGAACAGCTGCAAAACCATCAGTGTATAGGAGGTTAGCATTGTACTTGTGTGTCAAACACGTTGAATATATGGTTTTAAAATCTCATAAACTTAGCATCTTTGAAAACAAAGGCATTGAATATATTGAAAATTGAGGAATGCTGTGTATTGTGGTGAAAGTCAAATCAAAAGCAAACAAGGTCCCTTTTTGTCAATAAGTTAAGTTTCTAATAAATCATAGTTCCATTTGGTCAATATCCTAAATAATTTCAAAATTTGAGTTTCCAAGATATGATGCACTTCATTTCCAAGATGTGATGCGATCCATTAATTTTAGAAACTAAGACCATGTTAGATTTAAGAAAGCGTTTTCCTAATTTTCTAGTTTTTTTTCCTTATTTTTCCTTTTAATTACAAAAATGACACATTTTATTCTTTGTTTCATGTTTTCCAAGACTGCATAGGAAATGGTGAAAATAATTTAAAACTGATTTTATGATTTTTACACAATTTTTTCAAAATAAAAAACAAAATAAAAGTAAGGTATCGTTTTTAAAGGAAAAACAAAAAGTTTTGTCAAACCAATTTGGTCCTAAGAAATCAACATTTGGAAAGTACTAGTGAAGTAGATGATTTTTATGCTGGACACAGAAGAATTCTAACAAGAATAAACAAAAATTGTACCTGCAAAATAGACCATTTTCCTTCAAAGAGCTGAAAGTCCCCTTCAATCATCTTGAAGTCTATATCACGCTTCATGCCAGATGGAAGAGTCTCCAAATCTTTCTCATAACAATCTATAACTCCTTTAGCATCAAATTTTAACCCAAATGCCAAGTTCTGCTCTCCAATCTGTTAAGATAATGGAACAACATTAAATATAATTCGCAAACTAGGAAAAAACATAGAAAATATATCAGTCTGTAGTTCAGGTCAGGGGGAAATAAAATCATGATATACCATTGAATTTCTAAAGGTTGTAACTTAGAGAAAGTAAAATGGGCAAAATCATACAGTTGGCTATGCTATGATGTAACTCCTTCTTACACATCTTGATTTTAACCTAATATTCAAAATCACACGCTGTCTTTCGGTCACAAAAAAACTAAGTGTAACATCACTCTGACTCAGTTTGAAAGTAAAATGATGCACCAACTAATTTGCATTGTGTGGACATATCATTCACCAACATCAGTACTCCCACACTTTAAACGGGTAGCCACGTATGCATCATTACAACCGACAATTGTAGCCTACATAATTTCTACACCATCTGTGGTAATCAAACGGCTCCAATAAAATACGATACGTGATCATATATCATGAAGTAGGATGCTTCACATCTTTAAAATAAAGAGTCACTCAAGAACGCATGTTCTTTAACACTCCAAGAGAGCTAATGCTTATAAACACAATCGTGTTGCCCTATGTTTTTTTCTTATATTCACTCAAGTATGAAGTGGTTGTGGGTGTGTATGAGGCTAATACAAAGTACAGCATTTCATACTGGGCATTAACATTCTAATGCATCCATTTCACATGTTAGATGTTAGCTAGTGTATTTGGAAGCTCCCTATTTAGAACTATACAAGTTATTCGATAACCTGTAGTTTCATCATGGAGTCCACAGAAAGTGACTCTCCTAATGAAGGAGAAAGGTCCTATGTAGCATAAACACTTCAGATTAAAGATGTGTCTT
>NC_021163.2:6576716-6618481 GCF_000331145.2 Cicer arietinum
TGTCTATGCCCGTGCTTCATAAGGAAGGTCCTCCCTAATACGGATCCTACCGAATAGCATTCTAAGCATTCATTTCACATGCAACTAAACTTCTATACCTTATAGCATGAGTCCTCGTGAGAGCTATGTTGTGTCCAATACAATTATACAAACAATCTCTAATAAGGATATTAGGCAATAATAAAACCTAGGCATCACTCTAATTCTCTATCTTTATCTCCCTCAATTATAGAAAAAACAGAAGTGGAATTAAGCCCAAATTATACCATGGTAATATATGATTTGAAAGTTATAAAATTAACAAAATGTATTGGAAACCATAATTCCAAAAACATGCAACAAAAATAATAAAATAAAAAAAGCAAACTTTAAAATCCCCATTTAGCTTAGAGAGGAAATAACCTGCAAAAGGCGAGCGAAATTGTGACCCTTTTGGATCAATTTGCTGAGAGCAAGACCAGGAATGAAATCAGCCAACTTCTCATAATCAGTCAAGATGGTCCAAATGGTATCAAGCCGAGCGTCAATGGAAATCCTAGACTCGATTCTGCGTGAATTCTTCTCCAGCTTCGTGACCTCTATGTACACACCATCTTCAGCCAATGATTGTAACTCTTCAATATCCTCAGCCTCTGTCACCAACAAATTGCCAGAATCATCGGCATCATCGGGGTTTAAAGTGGTTGGGTTGGGTTTGGAAGCGCGATACATGAAAGGAGTAGAGTTGGAGTGGAAGTTCAAGGAGCATGGTTTGGGAGGTGCAGTGGTGGAAAGGGTGGTGTTGAAATGAAAAGGGGGAGAGAATAAAAGGGAGGAATGGGTTATGGAAATGGAAGTGGGTAATGGTTGAGGAAATAGAAAAGCTTCTGAGGAGGCTGGAATCGCCGCGCGCATTGTTCGTTTCTCCTGTTTTGTCTTATTCAGTGCTATTCTCTTCTCTTATTTAACTGCTTCTTTCCAATGCAAAACCATATGTTCAACTTTAATCTATTCACTCAATCACCAAATTACACGTCAAATTATAGAGATTGGTATTTTAGTTCCATAAATTTAGAAGATGTGACAAATTTATCTATTAGTTAATTTATTGTCATATATTAACTTGTTGGATTTTAAAAATATGAGAGATTAATTTGTCAAATTTAAAATTAAAAAAAAAAAATTATTTATTCTTCTTCCTCTCATAGTTTGAACCGGTAATTTTCAACTAAAAAAGTAAATTATTATTAGAATTGCTGCAACTAAAAATAACTTTGGAAGATAATTTTTTTTCATATGTTAGTAATTTCTCTATTTTCATTTATTCTTTTTCTCTAATTTTCTCTCCTATTTTTTCTAACGTTATCTCAAAGCTTGTTCGCTTGTTAATTGATTTCTCCGATTTCTCTAATTTTCCTTTCAAACTGAAGTAAAAAATGACAAAACTACACTAAAATACCACTTTCACAATCTGGGCTCATTCATGAAAATCAAGTGTTGTTCTAAGAGGTAACTCTCTGAGGAGATGTATCACAGACTAGAATAATAAATCGATTATTGTACTGTAACTTTTAATATGTCTATAGGGACCAAATTGCTAGTAAGTTAGCAATTTCATGGACAAATTTGTGTATATTGATTATGATTTTTGTAGGTTAAAATATATGGACTCAGATGACCAATTATATATTGCAACGGATTTGTATAAAGCCATTATCTATCAAGGCACCTACACCACCATTAAAGAATGCACCGCCACTCATTTTCTAAAGATGATTTCTCTTTTTTCCCTAATTTTCTCTTCCATTTTTTTCTACTATTATCTCAAAGTTTGTTTACTAATTTCTCTAATTTTCTTCTTCAAACTAAGGCACAAGAGAGACAAAACAAACTGAAATACCACTTTCACAATTTGGACCCACTATCAAGTGTTGTCTCAAGAATTAGTTGTCCAAAGAAAAAAAAAAAGAAAAAAAAAAGAATGCTAAAAGTATTGTATTGCAATTTTTAATATGATTGTAGGGACCAAAATAATCATATTCCAAAATTCTTTTTAGTTGCAACAACTCTAACAAACAACATTTATTTCATAATGACATATGAGAATAACTAATTTCAAGCTTTCACTAATGGAGGAAAAAGAATAAGTGATTTTTGATTCTTTCATTTTCTACAATTTGAATACCGTGAAAGAAGAAGCATAATTGATTATATAGATAGACATGTTACAGTATTTCAAAACTCAGACAAATTAACTCATCTCTTATGTGTCAATGAGTCAGCTAACAATCGAATTTGCAACCTAAGTAGTTAACGGCTAACATTATTTCATGGTGTTATTTACCAATTTCTAAATTTCACGAGGTAAATGTCTGACCTTTAAAATTCTAGGAGACAATTTAGTGATTTACTGTAAAACTATTTTATATAGACAGGCAATCACAACTAAATTAAATAAAAAGCAAATCGATAAAAAGCTAAATTATTTGAAATTAAGTTAAAAGACAGCGTATTTATAATTTATACAATGTAATTATAGCCTTGAATACTTTGCTAATGTCTTTTAGATAACTAATGGTGACGAGTTAAAAAAAAAAAACTAATGCTATTGTTTTTGGTTGAATTTCTTTTATATTATTTTTTATTTAAATTTTTTTATTATATTTTATATTAAAATTTATTTTTATTCACAATTTTGTTAAATTTTTTACGTTTTTATTTACATATTTGTAAATAATTTTCATAATTGTGAATTTTTCAATCTCTTAATAAGATAAATTAATAAATAATTAAATATTTTACTAAATTTTAATTCTTCAATATCAATTTTTTTTATATATTTCCGAACTTAGTCTCAAACATACTTACATTTTACGATATATCTTTTTTAAATGATGATTTTTTATAAATTAATACTTTTAGTAAAAAATTAGATTAATTTCTATATCAATGACCTTATAGATTCCTTAAAAAAAAAAACTTATTTCAGCCATGCCAATAAAAAAAAGGTAATTCAAAGTCATTTTAGTTTATTTATCTGAAAGGAAAAAAAAAGTTTATCCTTTTAGATAGTATACTGTGTCTGTGTGGTTGTGCCTTTAGGTTTGAGCTGAAGTGAAGTGTGAAGTGTGAAGTGAGAATTGAGAAGCTAAACTTGATTGTGAAGAAGAGCATTGGGTGATAGACCAATAAAGTGTTTTGACATTTTTTCCATCCAAAAAAGTCCCTCTTTCTCTCTTCAATTCACCTGTTAGTCATGACATCTTCATTCTCAACACAGTTGGTGCAGAGTCAGAACCTACTTTCTGGTTTTCATGCTATCCAGGTTACTATTTCTTATTAATTAATCATGCTCCTATGCTGAATCTTCAAATGTGAAATGATGTTTTCTAAATCATACTTTACAAATACACTCAATGTGTTATTAATTGCACTTTTTCAAATCAAAATTAACTTAGGTCATTGGAAGCACCCAAACCATTTCCAAACCATTCATTTGAAATAGGATAATTTCACCAAAATTGAGAAACTGATTTGGTATATTTTCTTTTTGAGGCGTCTTCTGTAATGTTAACTTGTATGCCTAGCATTTTATTTTTGTTAATGGTAAATTTTTGTTTTTTGTTTTTGTTTTTAGGGGAAGCCACAGGTAATCTGTAGCAGTGCCAGATCACAGCTTGGATGCAGTAAATTGTCTTCAAGATATCATTACTCGGCGAGGTTTTCTGTATCACAACAATCTAAAGCGAAATCAATCACTTCTCGGCGAATAACATGCACTAGTAGTGCTAAGGAAAATGTAAGTGTATCATTAAAAATTTGCGATTTAGAACTTGGTTTGCAGAAGTATTTTAGACCAATGTGAGACAGTGAAGGATAGTATTTTCAGGACTTAGCTTTTACTATGGGCTTATGAGTCCCACTCGGGTAATATGAAGCTTTTTCAATCATAGAATCATTTAGAAGGAATGATGTTTGGAATGTTCCATCTCCGTGTTTAGCTTGTATTGCGTTGACCCCAAAAATTACTGGCAATCTTGGTTAGCCAATTCTGCAGAGATTCACAATATCGGTTCATTATCTTACATGGTTCTGTTACTTCTAGGTTGTAGAGCTGCAAGCCAAAGTGACAAACAAATGTTTCTTTGATGTAGAAATTGGGGATGAACCTGTTGGGAGGATTGTTTTTGGCCTATTTGGAGAGGTTGTTCCAAAAACAGTTGAGAATTTCCGAGCTTTGTGCACAGGCAAGCAATCAAATTTTTCTTGAGTACTTTTCTTATTGTAGTTGTATGAGTATTGCGGTGAAATGAATTATGTGACACATACATCAAGTTGAACTATCTATGCAGGAGAGAAAGGATATGGTTACAAGGGAAGCTACTTCCACCGTATAATTAAAGATTTCATGATTCAAGGAGGAGACTTCACTGAAGGAAACGTGAGTACTGTTATACTTTTTTAGTATGCTTGCATGCACATATATGGAGCTGCACATTTAAATGTATATGCATGATGCTAAGGGTGATAATGTTTGTTTCACTTCAAATATGTTTTAACTGGATGCAGGGAACTGGTGGAGTCAGTATCTATGGTGCTAAATTTGAAGATGAGAATTTTGCTTGTATGTTTCTTTTGGTGCTTGATCAGTAATATTGAGTTTTTAATTTTTTATTAGTAATCAGTTTTAAATGTTTTGCTTTGGTTGTTATTCAAATTCTATATGTTATTCTTCTTCATATTGGACTTTTTATGGATGACTAATATCTAGCATACATTTGGAAAAAAAAAATTCCTTGCAGTGAAGCATGTTGGTCCTGGAGTTTTGAGCATGGCAAATGCCGGTCGTAATACCAATGGTAGTCAATTTTTTATTTGCACTGTAGAGGTGAGATACATGTTCCCCCCCTCTCTCACAAATGCATATATGTTTTTATATTTATGTTTTCTGAATAGAAATTCCCACCCCTTTTGACAAACAAGGAGTAATAAGGAATAACATTACTTCAAAGCATAACTGAAGCATGCAGTTCGTATTTCAAAAGTCTAAAATAGCCAAATTAGAAGTCTACCTTTTTTTAATAGATTTTTGACTTTGGTCATTGTCTAAACTGTCTTGACCTACTAATAAAACAAAGGCTTGACGATTCTTTTGATTTTCCCAATCTCAGAAATGCAATTATATTCTCTCATTTCAAGAGCGACAATGTTATCTGGGTAGTTTTCAAATTGATGCAACTAAGCCTTGACAGTTTAACATAAAGGACACTATCTTTTTATTGACTTTGCTTACACAGAAATGCTTTAATTCATATTATCAACAATGTTGATTCACATATTTTAATGCTCAGTTACTTAACTATATAATCCTAATATCGAGCATTTCAATCAACACACACACACACTGTTTGAAGATTTTTTAAGTTCGTACAGATTTAAGCTTCAATACTAAGTAAATGCTGTGACTTTCATGATGTAGACTTCATGGTTAGACAAGGCTCATGTTGTGTTTGGACATGTCATTGATGGACTGGATGTTGTGAGGACACTTGAATCACAGGAGACAAACAGATCCAACAATAATCCCCGGAAAGCATGCAAAATTGCTAACTCTGGAGAACTGCCTATAGATGAATGATCTTTACTCTGAAGTGGTGTACGTTCTTCCAACCGTCGATCAAAATTAAGTTAAGGAGGGTGTTTGGGGAGGACATGGTTGTTCATGTGTTTTAAATGTCACTCGAAGGGAATTTAGCAAATTATTTTGTTAGGAGAGATGCAATAACTATATTTTGTATTACTAGACTTGTACTCAATTCCTTAGTAATTGTCTTTTTCTATTATAAATTTATGCTTCTGAACTTTGCATTTATAAATCTCCCGATCCATTTTGTGATGCCATTTGCAAGATTCATACATTTAAGCACCACCATGTTGTGGAGACAATTGCAAAATTATTATAGATTTAGATAGGCAAAACTCTGCTGTTGTAGAAACTCTTGACTTGCTTGATAAGCTTACTAAAATATTGTATCGAAGCAAAACCTATGCAAGGACTGTGGCTTCAACTGCAAGGGATTGGATCATTTGCTGTTGGTTTCCTTCATCAACCTCCCATATTTCAGGTAATGCTTCTCGGATATTATGAATGCTGTTCAGAGCATGATCAGCACCGGGCACTAAATCTGAACGACCGACCTGCCATCAGTATGTTTTAACTCATTAGCTTGCGTTACATATGATCACATATTAATATGAAATTATCAAAATCTCCACATATGATGCTTAGGTAGAAAACTGTAGCTTACAATAACAGTGTGAAATCCAGCTACTTTTCCACTTGCAACATTTCTAACACTGTCATCGAAGAAAATCTGCAGAAGATAATAAGAGAGCTATCATGCATTGGTTCCAAGAGTTACAAACCTAGGGTTAAAGATATATATACAAAATAGTCAAATGAAAGAAGTAATATCCCCATGTTGCTTTTTAGGTAAGTAATCAATCTTACTGTTTTCTTTGGATCCATGTTGGCGATTCTAATAGCAGCCTCAAAGGCTTCCACAGATGGTTTGCAAAGGATTTGTGGGTAGGATTCTGTGAGCGTGAGCACATGAGTATCATCCAGTTCATCCATATAATTAATATGTTTGAGAGGATTAAGCGTTTCGAAGCATATGATGCCCTTGAAACAATCTTCCAAGCCCAATCTGTTGATAACTTCAACAGCATGCGTGTGATCTGCATTGGTGAATATCTGCAAAATAATAGTGTTTGAATGTAACAGAAAGCTCTTCGACGGACAAACTAGAGTGGATAATTGAACCTTTTTCTGACATACTATTTTACGCTGAGGCATGGATAGCAGAAGGTTCCTTAACACTGAATCTGGCTTCAGTTTCTCATACGGTAATCTTCCATGCACATAAGCATGAAACTCATCATTGTCAAACTCATAACCAAGGGCCTGATAGGAAATTGAAACTAAAACTTACAAAAACTGATTTATATCATATCATTGATATTGAATTAGTATTTCAGAAGAAAGTAAGACATGAGAAAACTGAGGTTAATGCCAAATCTGCATACCTTCAATCCTGCCATAGTTGTCCCATGTTCTAGATACAAATCGAGGCACATCTTTGGTACTTCACTTTCTTCAATATGCAAATGTTCCAACATATACTCTGTAAACAAGATTGATCAACTATAGTACTTCTATTACAAATACGAAATAATCTGAACACTAGAATATTATATGTTCTAAAATAAACTGTTTATGGTTGTACCTTGTATGTTCTTGCGACACGCCAAATTGATCCCTAAGCTCAATGAGTAGAGAGTGTCATCCATATCTGTGACCAACATGTGGAACCAAAATCAATATTACTCCCCCTTTTCACTCTTTATTATTAGAGTTATGGAACAGATTCACAGTGTGGTTGAAGAGGAATGAACAGAAATGAGAAAAATGAGTTGCTCCAATCATACCAAAAAGCAAACACTCGTATTTGACTCCACCAATCCTGTGAGTATCCATCTTGAGAGAGCTTCAACTCTGCAACAAATTTCAGTACAAAATATTTAAATTTTCTCTTATTCTTTCGTCAAGACATATCTTGAAATCTTAACTTCAATAGTAGCGGCAGTAGCTTAATGGGCACTGTATTTGAAGTTTGATGAACATAACTAAAAAGTTTGATATAGAAAAGCTATTCTAAAACAACCTAACAAAGTAATAGTTTTTCAAAGCAAGACTACCAAAATCTAAGCCATTAATTAACACACCAAATTTGACCATAAAGAAAGACATAAATAGTGATCACATAATTCACCAATCAAGTTATAAACCAAAGATGAACATGTTTGAATTCACAGGTTTATGTTTAATTAATTTCAATGCAAGGAACGTTGTCCATCAATATGGACCCCATAATAATAAAATAATATCAAAACATTATGCACCTTGGTTAATAGTGGAAAGGAAAAGTATATCAAAACCAAACGCAACAATACCTGAACCTTAAACTAGTGTGTTTAATTGTAACACCTCTGAAACACGAATTGGTTGTGTCTCACGAAATTCTATTTATACGTGTGTACGAATTTGATGGAGGACCCCCACCACTAAGTCCAATGTGCGAGCTGACACAAATTCTGAGGTGTTGAGCATCGTTAGTCATTTTTCAATTGGCTTATAATATTTTCAGTCATTTTCCTTACCATAATTGATATATTTTTCATATGATATTACGTCAGTCACAAATTAGGTACATTTAGTTACAACTTTATGCTCCATTGATATATTTTTCGTGATCTGGTATATTTGCATGTGCTGCGTGCACAAATCCCATCTCCCACCAAATATAAATTGGGTCAAAGGATTGGGGCAGTTTATGCTGATTTGGGACCTTTGTACCAAAGAAAAGGGAGCCATATTCTAGAGATTGAATTATGAAGATGAGGTTTATTCTTTAACTGTGATGGAATATAACTATACAGCATCATTGTTAGTATCTATTATTATTATTTAATATTATTATCATGGAGTATTGGAATTAATGCTTGTTATTTGATGTCATTTGTGACTAAATTAGATTAGATGCCACAATCCCTGCCATACTGCTACTAGTAGAAACCGAATCATCGCCAATTCTGCTTTGTCAGATTTTGGGAAGAAAATGAGATTAATACAAGTGGTGGGTAGAAAATGAAAGGAAATAAATATAGTTGAAAATAAAATAATTTTTATTTGTGTTAGGAGAGAAATTTTTATATTTTTTCATCAAAGTTGTACTAACGATCATTTGTAATATGTGGAGATTTATACCCAAAGTATAAAATTAATGAAATGGAATATAATAAAAATATTTGTCTTTTTTATATAATTTTAGAGTGGAATGATTATGCACCAATGATATAAAATAATTTTAAATAATAATCAGTTATCTTGCCATCTATAGACTATACATATATTGTAACTCTTTTTTTTAAAAACTACTACTTAATTTTAATTGAACGACAATATAAAATTAACTTATACGGATGCTATATGTATTCTTTGTACTCATAATTATATTCCCTTTTTATGTATTTTCCGTGCATAAGATTAAAAAACGCTCTATTGCTATTATATTCACTCCCTTTCCTCCTATTTTTATGCTTGGCCAAATGAGAGAAGGCTCATCATCTTTGATGACACTTCCATTCCTTTATTTTTTTTACTAAAGACACTTTAATTCCTAAATGAACTCCAAATTAAACTTTAAATTACACTCGAGTCCACTGTTAATTAAGTTTTAATATGTGTGATATTTAATCGTATATTGACTAAAGTGTGTACATAGCATCTAACATTATGATGTCAATCACTTTAATTTAACAATTGGAATGAATCAAATTCAATTTAAACTTATTAAAGAATAATTATGTTGTCTATTGTGGTCTATCTAATTCAAAGAATATTCAATTTACACATAAAAAATTAAAATCGTTTGAAAAATATATTCCTTCAACTCCAATAAATTTA
The DNA here is from genome assembly GCF_000331145.2 of Cicer arietinum. Classification (NCBI taxonomy): domain Eukaryota; kingdom Viridiplantae; phylum Streptophyta; class Magnoliopsida; order Fabales; family Fabaceae; genus Cicer; species Cicer arietinum. The sequence goes on from NC_021163.2 coordinate 6,586,225, forward strand.
ATATCACTATTTTATATGGTTATATTCCATAACTATGTAGCATCAACAGTTATATAATTGTTACACAAATATAAGTGTATTTTATTAAATTAGTTCCATAAATTTTTGTTGGGATCAGCATGAATTTTCATTCTTTGTTTTTTTATTGTTTATTTTTGTATGAATATTTTTTTTTTTATCGTTAATTATAGTAATAATTAATAAATATAAAAAAATAATATACACTTTTAAAACAGTTATAAAAAACATAATTTGGCACAAAAGAAAATAGAAAAAACTGGGACAAATCAGAAAAATCCTTCTTCCAAAGTTCCAAGTTTTTTGTTTGGGTAACTGCGTGTCTTCCAAGTTTCAAAACCCTTTCTTCTCCAAATACTAGTTTTTTTTTTGACTGGTTTCGCTAATACAAATAATTAAGTATTACTGCTAATTAATTAATAAATAAATAAAATATAAATAGAAAATAAATGAAAGATGAGTTTGGTTGGTTAGTCCCCAGTTGAATAAATGGAAGGGACACAGCCCACGTACTTAAGTGTAGAAAATGTTTTGGTTTTGGTTTCGGACACATCAATTCAAAACCAACCACCAAATTTTGCACTGCGCTGGTAATCATAAAATCAAAATACGAATTGAAGGAAGATGATGACTCTTAATCTATGCTAAACCGGCGATCACACTGAAAATTTCCACATTAATATTATCAATCCAAATCGAATTCATAAACAATGACGTCGATGAGGGACCTCACGAGGCTCTTCAATGGCATCTCCTTAGTCGCAAACGAAATTGCGAAACGTTCTTTACCCGCCACAACCTCTAATTTCGAAACCCTAATCAAGAACACTCTTCTCTCCGTCACCGATATCTCCGGCATCACTAAAGGAAAACTTCGCCAATTCTCCCCTCCTCAACCCTCCTCCTCTTCCTCCTATAACACTACACACGCTTCTTCCGATTCTCCTTCCGTTGTTGTGTTCTCAGATCATCCGTCTTCTCCACCCGAATCAACAGTACCACCACCACCAATAGCAGCAACAACAATTGAAACAGTAACAAACAATGACATTGTTGCCGATTTTTCTTATGATGCAAATCTTAGGGAGGAACATTCCGATGCAACTGTTCGTGCTCGTGCCGTGGCGGCAAATGAAAGTGAGATTGTGAGCTCTACTGAAACGCTCAAGCAAGGTGCAACTACGAGTGAGGAAGTGCCGTTGAGGAAACGAAGACCGAGGGAGAGGAAGGTTCCTGCTACTCCATTTTCTAGAGCTCTTGGGTTAGTATTCTTTAATTTAATCTTCTCTGATTCATTTTATATGATAAGCATTCATTGCGTAAGTGCTTAATTAAGTTGATTATCAAAATATTCTCATGATGCTTTGAGTTGTGATGTGTTAGCATTTGCCTAATACTGTCGCTAATTGAAGGGTATGTTGTCACTGCCAAATTGCAGGTTTGCTGGGCTAGGTGCCGGTCTTGCGTGGGGAACAGTCCAGGAATCAGTCAAGAGGCTTGCTTATGGTACACCTACTTCGCCAGGCAATCAATCTGCACTTTCCCCGTTCTTATCTGAAAAAAATGCCGAACGTTTAGCTCTTGCACTTTGCAGAATGCGTGGAGCCGCACTCAAAATCGGGCAGATGTTGAGCATACAGGATGAGTCGCTTGTTCCTGCTCCGGTACTGTGATTTATCTTTTAACCTTTATGCTTATAGTATGGAATAACCTCATCTAAAGTAATAATGTTTCTTTTATCGGTGTCTCGTCCAACTCATATGATGTTCTTGAATATTTCCATCGCATAAGATGCGTAACAGTAAGTGTGATTGTTAGCTGATGCTGTGCTATTTTGGTGGAAGCTGAGATACTTGTTATGTTTAATTATATATCCAAAAGAAATAGTACTGAATTTTTTATGATGAAAAATTAAATACTGATATTTTTTTATTTAGAAAATAGAGTTTTAAATGCTAAAAGTGTTTTTAAAGGAAACTATTACTGATTATGTATAGTGAAGGGTACACTAGAGACTATTATTTTCTTTCTATTAATAAGTGAGGAAAGAGTTGCTGCAGCCGACTACATTTGATGATTTCTCATGAGCTTAATGTTTCTAGCCCTTTCTTTCTTAAACTTTATTTTTATCATTTAGTAAACAAACACCGCTGCATCATTTTTGGCATCCAATTGAAATTTTACATAGGTTCCTAGTCTTTGTTTCATTATAGTGAATTTTTTCATTTATCGTACGCAAATCTATATTAAATGTCATCAGCTGTCAGACTTTAATCCTTCTTTTAAATGGAAGAGGTTGGACAGAGTGCAAAGCTGCTGATTTTGAAAACAAATAACTAAGGATACTTAGTGAATAGGGAACCTGTCATACGATAATTTGCTGTGAACATTTTTTTATTTTGTTTGTGGAGACTCTTGAAAAAAGGTAGTAATGATTGCCATATTTACTGCTTCCGTTTTTTCTATTTCTACAAATGCCCAGAAGCTAAATAAGCATGATATTCTACCCAATCAGATATTTCTTTGCTCTAGTAGAACTGTCATCAGTTCCACAAAGGAACCTAAGAATGACTTTTGTTTATATTTACATGACTTGAAAAGTAAACTGTCAATCTATTATTTGCAGATCCTGGCTGCATTAGAAATTGTCCGTCAGGGTGCAGATGTGATGCCAAAGAGCCAGCTTAATCAAGTTTTAAATTCTGAGTTAGGCCCGGACTGGTCATCAAAATTGCATAGTTTTGATTATGAACCTTTAGCTGCTGCAAGTATTGGCCAGGTACGTATAACTGTTAGCCTGCTGCTTCAAATCTATCTTATGCTGTTAGAGCATAATTTTTTTTTTCTTCTGAAAGATTATTAAATGTTTATCATCGCACAAATTGATATGCCTTTTACTTGTTAGGGATATATGTAAAAACCATTCACGGGTCATGACGAGTATTCCTTTGAAAACTTAAGCTCTTAGTGGAGTTCATCCTTGATATGGTATTAGAGCCTCTATGACCAAGTAGTTATAAATTTAATCACTACTATCCCTATTTTCTTTTTGTAAAAAGAGTTGAATTTTTGTATATGAGATTAGGCACTGTCTATACTTTACATCTAAAATCTTGGGTGAGGAGGTGTGCTAGAGAGGTATATCAAAACCATTTGAGACTTTACCTTACAAATCAAACTTTTAAGAGAGTTAGTCCTTGATACTGCAATTGATTATATCTTGAAGAAATATCTTGTAATCATGTTTCCATCAATCACATTTAAAGATATGTTAATGTCATGAATTTTGAAAACTCAGCATTGCTTTCTACACTTTTTTCTTAGCCAGACTGAGGCGACTTTGAACTAACTAATTTATTTTGAATTCATATTAACATAAAAGTTATTTTTACAAGAATGCCAGACTTGTTCTTTTACATATGCGATCTTATGTTCCATATAATTCCAATGAAGGCAATTTGTGTTGTCTTAACAGCAGTATCATGCAACTTTATCTTCTGGAACTTCTGCATAGTATAGTCGTATTGCCTAACAAGTCCCTCATATGAAATTCAGGTGCACCGAGCTGTCATGAAGGATGGCTTACAAGTTGCAATGAAAATTCAATACCCTGGTGTTGCAGATAGCATTGAGAGTGACATTGAGAATGTGAAACTTCTTCTAAACTACACAAATCTAATACCTGAAGGACTTTATCTTGACAGAGCAATTAAGGTGCATTTTATCTATCAAATTTATTTATGCTTTCAGTTTGTTAATTTCAATATCCTCATTTGAAAGTCCTTATACCTGCAAATTTTTCTTGCATCCGTTTGCCTTCCTTTCACTGAGTGATTTGTCTTCAAAGTTTTAAGTTTGATCCTAAAGCCATATTCAATGTTCTCTGTTCTAAAGGATTGTGTGCAGGGTGATATCAATCTGTCGTTGACATTGATCCAGAATCACTTACCTATCGTATTAAAAGACATTTTTCCATAATTTGACAAATATCTCTGTCCATATTAAAATTTGTGTTTATCCTGTATTTTTTCTAGGTTGCCAAAGAAGAATTATCTCGCGAGTGTGATTACAAGTTGGAGGCAGCAAATCAGAAACGATTCCGAGATCTTCTTGGTGGCACAGAAGGATTTTATGTTCCAATAGTTCTGGATGATATTTCAAGCAAAAGAGTACTAACTACAGAACTTATTTCTGGTAATTATAATACATTTCACCAGTTCCTGTGATACAACTTTTCATACATCCTTGCTTGAGTGAAGCTTTCTGGGATCACAACTTGCATAACATACTTCACTCTTATAATTCAAAAGAATAAAAAGCTTCATGGTATTTGGCTATTTGCTGCTGTTGGAGTTGGCATTTGAGACTCTGTTTAGATGGCAGAGCTCTCAACATATTATTTTTTTGCGGCACGCATATAGTTCTCCAAATTCAGTAATAGATTTTTCCTGAATGTTCCAACTGCACTTTATATAATTCTCATTTGTGAATTATTTACTCAGTAATTGCATCGTGCATTTTTTCAATTAATGAAAAATCGAAGATGAAAGGAAAAACACGCTAACAATAAGCAACACTACGAAATGCATTGTTTTTTATGCATATATATCATGTTATATGGATATGGATAGTTAATGGTTGTCATTAATACATCAATTTTGTCACTGCCCCCCTTTTTCTTTTATGCAACTTCAAAATTGGTACTGTTAGGCTGCCGAATCTTATAAGAAGGCCTCTTCTCTTCAAGTTGTATCGACCATTGATGAAAATTTCGTTTTATAAATATTTATTTTCTGATTGTAAACTAGCACTTCTTTTAAATTGTTGAATAGCAAAACTAGTTTTAATATATATTAATGTCAAATTGTCAGGGACGTGTTGAGAAATGTTGTCACCTCCACTGAGATGATTTTATAAAGAATACAAAAGGGATGCTATTCTTTCTATTACAATGACAATCTATTCTAGTTCTGTTGGTGGGGGGAGAATAATAGAAAAGAACTCTATGGATTTCCTATTCAATTCAAAACGAATTTATCTATATTATTTTGAATAAATAATTCGAAGATATTCTATTAAATTATTCCATTTTATTCAAGTCATTTATAACTTTTCTTTGAACATTGGTTTTCTAATGCTACAGGGATTCCAATTGACAAAGTGGCATTACTGGATCAGGAAACTCGTAATTATATTGGGAAAAAGTTGTTAGAACTCACGTTGATGGAGTTATTTGTATTCCAATTTATGCAGGCATGTTATTCCACCCTCTGTTTGTATATGTCCATATGTGTAAAACTATTACATGCCGTTGTTTGTTGACACACTGATTGTAACATCAGTAATAAGACTAAGAGAGTTCAAGCCCAAGCATAGAAAATCTGAAGTGTAGCCGCTGCTATCTTATATGATAGATTTTGGGTTAGTTATGTAGTTCAGCATTGTTTAAGACAACTAAATATATTTTAGTGTACAAAGACTTGATTGAATGCGGCGAAGGATTAGAATTGAGTGAGGCACTATTAATATCATCTTCACTGGCATAATATCCTTCTACAAACTTCCATCTTGGAAGCTTGCAAGTTAGTTAAGCTTTGAGAGGAAAAACTTTACGCTATTGTTTGTTGCATTGTTTGCATCCTATATGCTGTAAAGAGCAAATTTGACATCGTTTAATTATGATATTATAAGTGACTGGTGCTGCTGTAGAGTTGCCAAAACCAAAATTACCATAGCTTAAGTTATACTATTTTGCAAGGAGTGGCTGGCTCAGTTGACAAAGCATTATGGTAATATAGAAACAATTCCTATCTAACAGAGTTTGTATTATTGATAAGAATGTAGAAGACACAAAAAGTAAGAATAAGTGCTCCCGGCCGGCCAAAGTAAATTCTTGTGGCCCCAAGCTATAAAACTGAAATGGAAATGGAAGCACACAACACCCCTTCCCTTCCTTTGAACTGCCCTATTCAACAATTTTACTCTCTCTTAACTAACTTTCCCTTCCATTTATTCTCTCTCTCTCTCTCTCTGTGGTTAAGTGTTCTCTCCCTTTGAACCACCCTCTCGCGAACTGTGTGTGCCTAATAATCTGGCTTATACGGAATATTTCAATGAACTGTGTGTGCCTAATAATCTTTCAATGAAACCACCAATTGATAGGAACAATTCCTCTCTAACAAAGAGTAATTGTATTGTTTACAAGAAAGTAGTAGATATAGAAAAAGAAAATGCTCTCAGTCAAGGTGAATTCCTGTGGCCCCAAGCTATAACCCAAAACTGAAATGGAAACACAGGACCACCTTCTCTCCCTTTAACTATCTGACAGATTCGTTCTCTCTCTCTCTATCTCTCTCTCTCTCTATCTCACACACACACACACACACACACACACAAGTCATTAGGGCCTTATCAGGCCTCTTCTTATAACTAACTGGATATAGGAGTCATCTGGTAGAGGAGTCAGCTTTCATGCCTTGGTAGTAACTGCCCATTCTAAACTGTTAGAGTCAAATACATATATGTTTCCCCAAATTTTAAGTTTTCTATCATGATAAATACAATAAGGTTATATTTGTTCAAAGGTTCAAGCAGCTACGTACTTTATGTTCATTAGATTCACTTTCTGTTTTGTTTTGCAGCTTCATGGTTTTTCATTGTTAAAATGATACTTTTTAAAATCAAGCATCTCAAACTGATTTATTGGTCTTTTCTAACCTCGGATGTTTTCTTTAATGCAGACTGATCCTAACTGGGGTAATTTCTTATATGATGAAGCTACAAAGACAATCAATCTTATTGATTTTGGAGCAGCACGGGATTTCCCTAAAAGTTTTGTTGATGATTATTTAAGGATGGTTGGTTGACTTCCTTTCTAATTTATCTTTTTCATATCTAGAACTGAAGATTTGTAATCTTAATGCGGTTTATTGTTTTCTCTTTTTAATTCTTATGTTTCCTGAGATTTGAGCATTCAAAGTAGCCATTAAAGATGCCATCTTTGACTACTTTTTTTTCTATCTTAAATATTTTTCTTCTGATATTGAAATAAAACAATGACACGAAGTTGACTCTATTTCGACTGGAAGTAGCAAGATTCACATATAAATATTATGTAAGGTAAATTAATTGTTCAACTGAAGTTGATTTTTATCTAGGAGTAGGACACGGTTAAAGATTATGTGATGTGGTTCTGTGTAACATGTTATAAATTTTAATGAACATAGTAAGGAGAATTAAGGGCCTGTTTAGTTATTGTTTTCATTTTCTATTTTTACTTTTAAATACAAAAGTTCTTCCTGTATTTTATGTTTTGAAGTATTTATATAGGAAACAGTGAAAAATCATTTTTGTAATTAAAAGTAAACTAGAGAAAAGAGAACAGATAATGGAAATCAAACCAAACCAAGAATAGGACTAGGACAAGGACAGATTTTAGAGCTGGATTGGGTCTTACATACCCATAAATAACTATTAATTAAGTGACCATTCTGTTGTTCAAATCACAACAATAACATACTCTGACATCAGTACCTTATTTTTTCTTATTCAAATTAGTTCTGTATGTGCTCATATCATGACCTATTTGCACTTAATTGCATGTACTTTCTCCTTCACTCAACAGGAGTTTTATTGTTGCTTGGCATTTTACCTTTTTTCTTAAGATGATTTGCAAATTCCAATAAATTCTTATTATTGTTAATTTTTTATGATGCACAAACTGATTAGGTTCTAGCATGTGCAAATGGTGATAGTGATGGCGTCATTGAGATGTCCAAGAGACTTGGATTCCTCACAGGAATGGAATCTGACGTGATGCTAGATGCCCACGTACAGGCTGGTTTTATTGTGGGTTTGCCATTCTCAAGACCTGGTTCATTTGACTTTCAATCAAATAACATTACTCAAAGCCTTAGTCACCTCGGGTCGACAATGCTGAAGCACAGGCTCACTCCTCCACCTGATGAAGCCTACAGTTTGCACAGAAAACTTTCCGGTGCTTTTTTGGCATGCATCAAGATTGGTGCTGTTGTCCCTTGTAGAGAACTATTGCTTGAAATATACAAGCATCATAAGTTTGGTGAAGAAAATGAGTTATTATCCAGCGGCTCAGTGTCTACGTAGGTTATTTATTTTTTAAACAATTGATTTTTGCTAATTATAATAAGCCGCATGATGGTTGTTTGTGACCCAGCTCCTTAACCATTATACTTTAGTTTGGTCCGTAATGGAGGCCTTTATGGGGACACTTCCCTCATTTGTAGCCTTAAGTGTAATTAGAACTATTCCCAGATTGATTCTTTAAAGGTGATTGATTCTTTCGAATAGTATGTCTGGGGTGTTTTTTCATGTCATCCTGCCCTTAGCTGAATTATGAATATTCATTATTAGTCATACTGGTATGCATGACAATGTGCCAATTGGGTTATCTGAAAATGAACCCATGTAATACTTTTGTTTAGCATGCTCTTGCTCGACCAACCATCGTTTATAATTGTTTTTTGTGGCCACTCATCATCAACAATAAGTGGTTAACTTATGCCAAAAAAACAATAAATGGCTAAGTATTTGATGTTATTGTCAATATTCTGGGGCATGAGATAGCATTTGTTAGGGATAAATTACAATGAGGGTGCTACATTGACGGATGCTTAGGAGTTGGAGGTGAGAGGTTCAGTTCCCTCTCCAGACTAATTAGAATTAACATCTGACTTACTATTATATATTTGCTGTTAATGCTGATGTGAGTTTTTCTATTTGTTAGATGACTTTGTTATATTTTAAATTAAAGTGAAAATTACATTGACTTCAATGAGTTTTCTTTAAATGGCATCTACGTTCAATCGAGTTTTGAAAAGCACTCACTTCCACTATACTCTAAAAACTGCATCTGACTTTTTTTTGATACATTTACACTATTTTTATCATATATGTAGTATTTGCAATTTAAAATGTATGATTATATTTTTAGTGACACAATTAAAATGTGTATTCAAGTGTCTTTTTGATAAATGATAACTAGAAATGTAAGTCACGAAAAATAAAATGTTATGCTCAAATGTTTTAGTGAGTATAGAGGAAGGGTATTTTGAAAATTAAAGGAAGTGTGATTATTATTTAAAGAGATTTCGGATGAGGTTTATACAATTTCTCTATTTTAAAAGCTATTGGATCAGAGCAACTAATCGGAAAAACACTGCTTCAGCCCAAATTGAAGATTGGGAATTTCTAACCAAAATTAAAGGCCGCCTTGTTATTTTTATTGCAAATATAACTATTTTTGCGCTCAAGTCTATGTGTAGCCCTTCAATATTAAACCAAACCACACCAAAAACAAAAAGGGTGTTGCTGTACGATAGTCATAGATGTGTCTTATTGTAGAAGCAATGCAACTTTATGAAGAATCAATTCCCGCACTATAAAGTGGACACAACAAACTTGAGCACTTGATTACTTTTCTACCGACTACCCACTGAAAAAATAGTTCTGATTAACACTTAATTAAGATCAAAATTTCCAGCAGTTTCTTTTGGTAATAGTCTAGAAATTTGTTCTTAATTTCTTGTCTCTTATGCTATTGCATTTGTTTCTCCTCAAACTTGTCAACACTCTAGTTGTGTTGATATTTTTAAGTTGAGTTGTTAATTTTTAGTTGTTAGTCATTATTTCACGGCTATAAGTTGGTTATTATTATTTTTTTAATTTTATTTAGATTGATTAGGTTTACGAAAATATTAGTTTAAACGAATTGTTCGAGAGAATTAGAATTAAAATTTTAATTGAAATAATATTTCTGTTAAATTTTATTTATTTTTTAATCGAATTTTAAATTATCAAAACTCTATTTTCATGAAAAGTAGAGTGTTAAAAAAAATGTCACTCATATTTTATTGTTTAAAATAGTTATTTATTTAAAAATTTAAACTTTCTTCAATAGATTATATATCTTCTGAACTTGGCCCCCAAATTCATGACTATGCCTTTGCTCATTTCCCACACTTGTTTTCCATGTTGTAGGGTTACCAGGCAGTAGAGGATCCACATCTGTGGCACTTATAATAATTTCAATTGTACATAATTAGTAACCATTAGATATAATTAATCATTCTTTCGTATATCATATCCTTAGATATAACTAAGATAATTTATTTTATGAGATTATTTATATTAGAATATTTATATTTAAAAATAAAAATAAAATGAATAAAAATTGTTATGAAAAAGAGGCTAAACAAAAATATATTTTAATTAAATGATTTGTTTGTCTATATGCAAATTCCTTAAATTATTAAATATATGAAATGAAGGTAGTAAATGGAGAGTGTAATCTATGAAAGTGATATTCGATTCCCTTGAAAACTACAGTTAAACGTGATTGGCTCCGCCGGCCTTCAATTACTCATCACAATCACGGAACCAAACTACTTTTAGAGTTTAATTACACTTTTTACTTTATGCGGTAACATTTAGTTACACTTATTACAACTTACAAGCCCAAAATTAATAACCATTTCCTAACAATAAATCAATTGATTTTTTTTTTTTGTCAAATAGAGAATTGATATATAAAATAACAAAAATATGAATCAATTTATTCGATTGTTACTAGCAGAAGTTTTTATAAAATAACAAAAAAAATTAAAAAGTAGGCACTAGGAATGAGTTAATTATAAAGATTTTGCTTAGTTTATACGACATCGTATATACCAAACTTTAATAATGTCGTGATTGTTGTATGGGAAAAACATCATCATAAAAAAGATTATCACACGACAAGGGTCAAGTGTCTTACACTTGTTACATAACCTTTTAATTTGTTTCCTTCACAAGAGAAGAATGGTCCTTAACTAAAGCAAATACATAATATTCTCAGAGAAACTGAGAGTACTGTGATGAAGCTTAGCATGAGAATGAAGCTGCTGATTTTGTTGGCAGCTGAATTTGCATTCTTAGTTTCAGGGATTATCTCCTCTGGATCTGAGACTCAGACACTAATGTCTTTCTCCGAAAACGATGTCGTTTCATTGCAACCTCAAATGGTCAATCTCACTCTCATTCAAGGAGCTGATTCTAAAGGAGCTGGTCTCTATCTCTCTCTCTTTCTCTTTCTTAGAACCATATCTATAATATACCCTTTGAGCTATTTCATTGAAATGCCACATTTTGAAGCTAACTCATTTCTTGTCTCTCATTTTAAAAATGGTAACACAACGTTGGGGAGCTTGGTTGGGCCTTCGAACTTTTTCTCTAGTTTGCCTTATTATTTTGTTGGAACTGCATTGCTTTTCTCCTCTAATTTATGGGAGTGGTTACTATCTATAGTGGCTGAATTTGAGCAAACACCACTTGTTTATCTCTCTTTCTAGTTGCAATGGATATTGTTTTTGATTGATTATTACTGTTTAAATATGCCTCATATTGGCGTGGACTGGAGTGGAGGTTTATTATGTATGCTTTTTAATTAATGTAATTCTGAAGGATAATAGGAATCATTATGTGTATGCTTGTTTGAGTTGATAGCTATGCAGCACATATACTGAGATTGACATGTCGATACTGGTAATAATTTGATAAAATGAATTAATTGAATGTCTTCAAGCACCTTAAGGTATCAGTGTCGTGTCAGTCTCTGACACATGTTGGACACTGAGACACACCTTCAATCAGAAGTGTCAGTTGCTACATAGGTTGATAGCATAGAATAACCTATCGTGTTAAAAATTGTCTCAAATGCATACATACATTTGTTACTTTTGATCTCAAATCTGGCAATTTTGTATTTTTGTCCTATAATCAACCACAGTGTGTTTGGATGGAACATTGCCTGGTTACCATTTGGATCGAGGATTTGAATCTGGTGCAAATAGTTGGCTTATTCATCTTGAGGTATGTAGTAAAACAATGTCCAAGAACTTTAATAACAATACTTTACTTTCAAGGTTTAATACTTCCTAAAAAATTGCCAACAATAGAGGAAAAATTAATATTTGCTGTTATGTCTAACTATTTATTTTCCATGCTATTGTTGACATTTTATGAATACCTGCAGGGAGGAGGATGGTGTAATACTATCAGAAACTGTGTCTATAGAAAAAATACTCGTCGAGGTTCGTCAAAGTATATGGAAAATCAAATACCATTCACAGGAATATTGAGCAATAAAGCTGAAGAAAATCCTGGTATTTCCCTTTATCTTACACAATACACATGTATGCATTTGTTTCCTTGAGGCTGCAACTCATGTATACTCACATCTGTGTTTATGTCATTTTTCTGGACACAATCTTCCATTATATGCACAGATTTCTTTAACTGGAACAGAGTCAAATTAAGGTACTGTGATGGAGCTTCTTTTAGTGGAGATAGTGAAAATGAGGTCAGTTAAAGTATCACATGTTTTTTGTCCCTCTTGCCTATATAATTCCTACTGAAAGCCCTTAACATTTCTATGGAAACTTTATATTGCTGATACATTCAATCAATGCAGCTATGTGATAAAAATCACTCTAATTTCAAATAGAAAAGCTAGTAGTAGTATCAAAAACTTACCGGTTATACTTATTCACAAAGTACACAACTCTTTGTTTTGTGTCTTTGATTTGACATATAAATTTGAACAGAAACTTTGTTTATCTTATAAGACATATCTTTTCTAATGAACAAGTTTTTCTTATGGTGTTGCGAGTTAATTGTTATTGAAAGAATTTGATAATTTAGAACAAATGATTGAATAACATGTGTGTGAACTTGGTTCATTTTTCAGGCTGCGGGGCTTCAATTTCGAGGACAAAAAATATGGCTAGCTGCAATGGAGGAATTAATGTCTCAAGGAATGCAGAACGCCGAACAAGTATCTCGTGTTTCTTTATGTTGTTATTCGATCTTAATGTGCATGGATTATAATCAATAAGTGTATACTGTCAGGCCCTTCTCTCTGGATGCTCTGCGGGTGGTCTAGCATCCATACTACATTGTGATGAGTTCCAAAGCTTGTTACCACAATCTTCCAAAGTGAAGTGTTTGAGTGATGCAGGATTTTTTCTTGATGCGTAAGTTCATTATTTTTATTTACATTTCTTCTAGCCTGTTCAATTGACTAGAAACTTAGATACAGTTGATGATCTTTATTCCGTTCCATTGTATAGAATTGATGTATCTGGAGGACGCTCGCTGAGGAATCTGTTTGGAGGCGTAGTTCAGTTACAGGTAGCGTTAAATTTAGCTTTGTAGTAATATAGTGAACTATTTAGTAGAATATAGCATTTGTAGATTTATATTGTAATGCTTATCATTATTAGATTAGCAAGATCCAAACAATTAACCTCATAGTCATACAAGTTTTGGTACTTTTTAAATACCAATTGTCCTAAAATCTTAAGTTTTCAAGTGAAGGTTCATCAACCTTAGCAATAAACTCTTTCATTAGTTGTTTTACTTCATATTGCTATTGTTTTGAAATTTGTAGGAAGTCCAGAAAAATCTGCCAAAAAGTTGTCTCAGCCAACGGGATCCAACTTCGGTAATTCTTATTCTAGATGTCGTGCTATTCATAACTTATAAAATTACTCTAGACATTCAAATTTTAAATATTCGGTGTCTTGTTTCTTCAGTGTTTCTTTCCTCAGAATATGGTAGAACATGTTGAGACACCGTTGTTTTTACTCAATGCGGCTTATGATGTGTGGCAGGTAACATGGAATAATACATCGTTTCTTACTTTATCATATATTACCTTGATGATATATCTGGTTATATGCTAATTTAATGTCTTGGATTGCCTCAAATGTAATGTGGACCATGTTTCCATCAGGTCCAAGCCAGTTTAGCCCCACCGACGGCTGATCCCCTTGGCTCTTGGAATGACTGCAAGTCAAACCATGCAAATTGTAGCTCATCTCAAATTGAGTTCCTCCAAGGTGTCTTCAATCTCTACTATTGTTGTGAATGATGCTTATATTATTCACACATATGAAGTTTGCTAATTTTGTTGCGATAAACGATACATCAATTAATGTGAATCATACACAGCAATTGATGTAATTGTATGATTTCCTTGTAACATTATATATGTCTCTCCTTTGAACCAGACTTCAGAAATCAAATGCTCGATGATGTGAAAGACTTCTCGAGGCCGTCTCAAACAGGACTATTCATAAATTCTTGTTTTGCTCATTGCCAGTCTGAGAGACAGGAGACATGGTTCGCTGATGATTCTCCTCTTCTTGAGGACAAGGTATGCTCAATTTAGATTTCCGTTGTCTCAAGACAGCGTAGTTGGATATAAAACATTTTCTCCAGTGAAGTGAAAGAATCATTTGATAACTATTTTTCTGTTTTTGGAGTGTAAATTCCAGTTTGATTAGTTCAACACTAGTTAAGCTTCATACTTTTCTCTTTCTATGTTTATTGTTATCGGAAAATAATCATGTTTTGTTATGCAGCCAATTGCAGTTGCTGTTGGAGACTGGTATTTCGATCGAGAAGTTGTGAAAGCTATTGACTGTCCTTACCCTTGTGATAACAGCTGCCATAATCTGGTGTTTAAATGAGTAAAATATGTTATCTCTTCATATGATATTTAATATAGTACACTTCCATCCTTGTAATTGCAACTTGTCTATTTAACATTCGATAATTATGTTAAGTCCATTCTTATGTGAGGAAGAAAGAAATTGATTATCATCATTGTTACTGATAAAAAGTGATGTCCATAAGATTCATATTCATTAGTAGTCATTTATCTAGTTTTGGTTAGAATATCCACTTTTTTTATCATTGAAAACATGATAATTTTCCTTTTAATGAATGTCTGATAAGTTTAAAAAAATGACTGTAGTAGTATTTGTTATTCTAAATACTTATACAATACTAAAATCATAAGATAAATATAAATAATTTATTTGATACACATACATGTGTTTTTGAAGGGAAGACATATAAGTGCTCGAATTATAGGATTGGCTACCAACCTAAGTTTCACGTGGAGAAGCATCCAAGAAGAGGCCTTGTGGGTGATTAATAGGGGATATCTATAGAGGCTGGACATTGGCCACTTTTTAATATTTGGGAGACTTCCCTTGCAAAGTGGTTATAAAATAATTGGACTCATAAACCTATTCAAACTATTTGCTCACATGTATCTTTTCTTATATACGAAAAACTCAAGTCTTACGTGCTTATGAATTAAATCAAATATAAAAACGTAAGATCTTGATACAAACCATTTATAAGCAAAACTTGTATTCACATATTAATTATAATTACTAAATTATCCTTTTATTATAATAATTACTGCATTAAAACTAAACAATCAACTTCGAAAGTAGTAAAAAAAAAGGTAAATTTTGAAACAACCCTAAAAAATAGAGTTGAATTTAGTAATTTATACTTATATGAGAAAAAAGAAAAGTGTATTGTTAGTATAAACTAATTTTACACTGACAATCAATAAAAACCGTTAGATTTTGTTATTTCATCGTATAATTGTAATTGTCAAGAACAGAGTGATTAAATTTGTTGTTTATAATAACTAAGAACAAAATAATTACATATTTAAATAAATAAATAATATGTTCAACCTAAAAGATTTGATGCCTTAGTTTTAGACTTTTTATTTTTAACTAAACAGAATATTGAAAAATCATTGACTTTTATGTATTATTAAAAAGAGTAATGCAATGTGTACATCTAACTTTCTAAACACCCCTTCAACATTTTATTTTTTTCTCTATTTCTCTTCACATTAAATCACTAACATAACCCGTCCGTCTCACATGGATGTAATTTAAAATTTTTGCACGTATATTAAGAAAAATAATAATTAAAAGAAAAATTATTTTATCAAACTAATCATTTTAATTATCAGTGAATTTTTTTAATTATTATCAATGTAGAGTACACTGATATTTTGTAAGTTGTTGCATATAGAGTATTGAAAAATAGTATATAAAAAAAATAATTAAAGTTCATTGAAAATTAAGATAATTTTTTATTAGTTAAAATGAAACTCATCGTAAGAGAGAGAGGATCATATTTATCATACCATTTTCTTTATTTCCTTGTTTCTCAAAGTATATAACAGCTATATGGGTGTGTATCAAATATTTTCGTATTAAAAAAAAAAAAACTTCTTTTCTACCCTTAAATATTCTCAAAACTTTTAAATTCTGAAGCTTTCCGATAACATGCCTTGTAATCCAATAAACAAATACCCTTCCCAACTTTTCAACAACCAAAACCACAAACTCAATCTCTACTCTCTAGAAGAATTCATCTTTGGATTTGTTATGAAAACCAAACAATGCACACTGATTCAGCTTACGGGTTTCGGTTTGATAGAAAAATGGGGGTGCTAAAAGTAAAATGGCTTTGGATCAATAGATTTTCCAAGATGATGATAGAAGAATTTTGAGAAACTCTAGTGATGATGATGATCAATTTGGAGAACTATGGAGTGGTATTATAAACATAGTGAAATTTTTTCAAAGTAGTGATGCTTTTCTGTGCTATGCTTCCTATTTTGATAGTTTACACTTGGCTATCATCGTAGATGTTGCATTTGCAATGTAACCTTCGTGGTAGATTTTATGGTTTTTTTTTAAGATTATTATTTTTTTGTTAAATAGTTTAATGTCGAAATTCACGTACTATACAGTGATTAACCTTGGTATATATCAGTAGAGATTGGGCTTTTATTCTCTAGATTGGACTTTTCCCTTTGTTTCTTTTATTTGGGCTTAGCGCTTTTCCCTTTATTCCTTTTTATTTATTTGCTGCACTCCCTTTATTCCCTGATTTTTTTACTTTATTATTTCAACTGAGAACGGATTATGATTTTTCTTTTTTGTTCTTTTCTTTTATCTTGTGAGAGTCAAACATGAAATTTTTTTTTTATAAACTTATATATAAAAATAAAAATTGCTTAAAACAATATTTTAGTATCTATGATTCTCACAGCATGAAAGAAAATGAGAGAAAAAAAGGATCTAAATCCATTCCCCATAGTCTCCCGTATTGCACATACATGAAATAAACCACTAGCATGTTCATACTAGTCTTTTGTTATGACTTTATGAGTAGTGTGTGAGAAAGATAAATAATAGAACTATGAAAAGAAAATATGAGATACGTAGTTAAATTTTAATACCAAGATCGGTTCAACAATAATTAAGGCTACTAAAAAACCTTAACTTTTGTTCTGTTTACAGGCAAAATATTTATCATTAATTTTTACAAATGAAAATATAACATATATTAAAATTTGAATAAATCACTATTTTAGTTCTTAAAAGTATAGGATTACTATCATTTTAATCCTAAATTCAATAAATAAATCTAAGTTAGTCTTCCAATTATGAATTCATTTTTTCTCTTATAATATCTATAATTGTAAGGATTAAGTAAAGGAGGATGGAGTAGGGGCGAAGGGTTGGCATAGCACGGTGTAGTCTTGGCTATCCCATTCTTTTTTAATAAATTAGTATATTTTTATATTTAGTTGTCCTAAGTAACTTTGTTTGTTAAAAATTATTATATTAAAGACAATTAAAAATAATATTTAATTGATCTAAACTTATTTTGACTCTTGTAATCTCTACAACAACTATAAAAAAAAAATGTAAAAACAAGACTCATATAAAATATATTTTATGAGTATTTACATTAGTCTTAAAAAATACTTATTATATATAGAAAAACAAGTACACAAGGTGTTTCAAATGTCAAAGCATACATATAACTATTGAGAACGAAATGACCCCTCTTCCGTGTGTCCTTAAATTAATCATTACTTTGATGCTGTCCTTTTCTTTGTAAGAAAAGATAAATAATTCACTCATTTTGTGGACATTTACAACAAAGACTAAAGATCTCATAGTGCAAGTGAAAAAGTAAAACTTGCATAGATGAGAAAGTACTGTCAATACTATTATGGAAGTGAATATATTATCAATATTACTCCACTGTCTACAAAATAATGGACAAGTTTTAGTGTCATTTTCAGTGGCATCAAAGTTAGCGACAAGAGAAAATCATATACCAAGTAAAATAGATTCTGCAAGTTTTTTTATTAGTAAAGTAACTGAGTGAGTCTATTTCTGTTCCTACCAATGAAAGGAAAAAATAAAACTCCATATATGAACCAATAAATAAACATATGTGATGGCTTTGATATAGAAATGCACCATTTCTATTACACTGTATATAAAAGAAATACTATGTAATAAAATAAAATAAAGACAACTGAGAAATCTTTATTCACCAAATCTACCCCACACCAGCAAAAGAAAAAGAATGTGAAAAAAACAAAACAAATGGGTTGGCTCACAAATATCAACAAAGCAAAAAGATTAAAACAAATTGTTTTTTTTTTTGTATGAAATTCAAACCTATATACAAGAAGAAAAAAGTAAGTGGTTTCACACACCTGTGTCATAGTTTTAAATTGCGGTCTTCAACTGCAATATAACACAATCGAAATTTTGACTGCACGGCGTAACAACAATTGTAATTTAGAACCATGACTTGTCCTGAGAAAAACAATTCCTTGGATTGGAACACCTCTCTAAAATCTTCAATGTTTTCTTATCCTGAAATCCTGTTACATATCACCAAAGGCTGCTCTAAGCTTCTGAATGTCCTTAGAAAAGATATTAGAAGCTTGTGACTGTTCTTGCTGCTTTGTATGAGGTAAAATAGCCCCTAAAGTATCATGAGGTACCAATTGCATCATGGAAGGCTTTATCTCATTACATAAAGATTCAGAAGCCAACATTAAAATTGGATTGTGAAGATAGTTATTTTCCCATTTAGCTTCTTCTTCTGCATGATTATGCTCAATCATATCATGAATTTGAGCTTCTTTAGTAGAATTTATACTACAATCTGCCAATCCCCAAGAAGAAAAAATGTTGTTTTGCAAATTCAAGGTGCTGCTATTATTGCTTCTATTATCACTTCTATTAACTTCCCAATAATTGGATCCACATGGTGTAGAAACATTGTCAGAGTGAATAGTAGCAAGTGATGAATCATTGCAGCAAAAAGAATTAGGAAGAAACATGGTAGTAGTAGATGTAGTTGTTGTAGGTGTAAGAATAGAATTTGAATTGAAAGGAAACTCAGAATTCATATCAAAAGTTTTTCCTGTTTGGTTAAACCAATGACTAGAGTTTGAATCATTAGTTAAACAATCATTTTCAGTGTTTGAAAAACTCATCTGAAGTGGGAAATTTGCCATTAAATCAGTTTGATGATTCATGAACTTGTCTAGGAACATGTCTTTGCTGTTCATCAAATTACTACTTTCACTTTTGGTGTAAGAACCTGAACCATCCATCTCTTGTGCATATGCTTTTGGTGATAATGAAGTTGATGTTCTGTGATCACAAGAAGCTGCATCTGATTTTGAACTCTCTGATTTCAAAAGATTCAATTCATTGGATACTTGTGCTACTTTCTCTTGACTCTTCACATTGTCCTCTAAATTCTCAACTTCAGATAGTGGCTTATGAGTCACAGGGTCTATACCTTTTTGCCTCAGTTTCTTCTTCAAACAAGAGTTCCATAGATTCTTTATTTCATTGTCTGTTCTCCCCGGCAATTGCGCCGCAATTTGAGACCATCTGATAAATCACAACAAAACAATAATAAGAAGAATTCAAAATTTTCAATTATATAAAAGAGACTAAATTTAAATTTAATTTTACCTATTCCCTAGTACTGCATGAAGTTCAATAATGAGATTTTCTTCATCTTGTGAAAATGTTCCTCTTTTTAAATCAGGCCTTAAGTAATTAATCCACCTAAGTCTGCAACTCTTACCACACCTTTGCAAACCTGCAGCCAATAATTAACATTAATATAAAGTTCCACTTTATAATAATAATTATATGCTAAAGTAGATAATTAATATACTAACCAGCTTGTTTAGGAACAGAACTCCAACATCCATGTCCATACTTTGTTATATGCCTTAGTAGTTTTTCATCTTCCTCTGGTGACCAAAGACCCTTCCTAAGCTTCTGCTTGTAACAACATGAGTGTCTTCCCATTTCTGATTTTCACAATTCACCAAAGTTTTTATTATTAATACATATATGTGAAATGTCAACAAACCAATGCTTTATTGATAGGAAAATGAAGTGGCAGCTGAGAAAAGGAGTTGAGTTAATATAGGAGTGAGTCTTTATGACAGAGAAGTCATAGTCAATAAGGTTCTTTTTCTATTTTTATTTATTTATTATATAGTATCATCGGTGAGAAAATGGATTTTGAAAAAACAGTATAACATGTCTTTTCAAAGGTGTGAGCATTCATGTCTCTTACTGGAATGGTGGGACATTAACTTATAATCAATCAACTGAACACATTATATGTGAAAACAAAAAACTAAAAAAAACTATGCTTGTAATTCAAGTTTATGAAATGAAACCTTGGTACTTCATATTAATTCATAAACGGTAGAAAATAATTCACTTTATCTAACTAACTCAAAAAAATAAATAAATTAAAAGCAGTTAGCGAAATTTCATTGTCACATGCTACAGTTATGTCTATGAAAAGTGAAATGCAACATAACACATCTCAGTAGTGCTGAAAGAAAACTTGTGTCTGAAAAAATGAATAAAAATACAATTCTATCCATTCTTTTACACTTTGAGCTTTATGTGCAATTCTTCCATCTCATGATTTCTTACAAAAGTTCCATCATTACGTGAAACACAACAACATGTTTTTAATTTCTCTTGTTTTTTATTTCAAATAATGCATGTTATCTTTTTCAAGATGGAATTCTCTTAATTCTTCTTTTGTCTTTCACATCACTAAAAAAATTGACACTTAATCTAAGAAATAAAAACAATGCTAATAAAATTCATTTATTGGTCACGTAGACGTATAAATAATAGCTTGTAGCAACGAAATTTGGAAAATATTCTATTAGTACCATTGTTCTAACCGTGCTGAATACCATAGGTTATATCTTCATATTACAAAGCATCTTTTTCTCACTAATTAATCCTCTCCCCTTTTAAGCAAAACTTTTTTATTTTAGACAACTAACTATATTTTGGACAAAATTATTGACAACTAACTATTAGGCGCATTAGTTGATATTAACTTAATATTAATTTGTTAATTGATACTAATGGTTTTCATTAAAATTTCATTAACTCCACAACCATCCTACCAGCCAGTGTGGTCATCACATGTGCAATAGTTCTTTGCACAAATAAAATGAATCTTTTATTCTTTTTTTGCTTTAATTTCTCCTTTAATTAATTGTTTTAACTGTAATATAAACGCTCTTTTATTCATTATAAGTATGATATCATCGAGTGGCTGTATTTGTCGGTTCTAAAAGTGGCATAATTATTTATTAGTATTATATATTGACTAAAGTCTTATTCATCATCATCCAATATATAATTAAGCAACTATATTGATTTGCCCGTAATATGGGAAATATTCCATTGATTATTTTGATTTCCTATTGTCTTTTTCTACAAGAAACAAGTGAAAAAATAAATTAAAGTTCTTATATTGTTTGCACTTCAATAGCATAATCCTACAAGAAAACCTTCTCAAATTGTTTAAATGTCTCCGGCAAGTGGCAAATATATATTTTTTCATATATTCATCATTATATATATATATATATATATATATCTTTAATGTGAATTTAATTTATATACATTGTAAATCTATAAATTTTTATGATGCCAATAAATCATTTATAATATTTAATTTTGATCATAATTATTTTATAAATAATTTTTTTTTAAATGTAGTGTTTCTTTTGGCATGTTGCTGCCCAGAGCAAGTGGCGCTGAGAAGTAATAGTCTTATTTTTAATGTTAGTTTTTTTAATCTATTAGACATGCTTAATTAATTATGATCCAATGTCTGTCTTTGTTTGTCGTAAATTTTGGAGTATTCGGATTATATTGGTCTGTATAAATATTCCTTCTCAAATGAAATATAAATAATAGGTGTATGTAAAAAGTTGATAAATCTAATTTGAAATTAATCGAATAGATTAACTTCTCAAATACTTATTTAGTTTATATATTCACATTCTGGAGGGAGGATTGTATTTGATTATATTCTAGGCTGATAACTTGAAATGTAAGGGTATTAATAGATTAACATTATTTTCTTTAGGAAATTAATACATCCACAATTGTATATATGGTCTTATTTATGATGCCTATTAGTTTGGACTTCCGGTAGAGTCTCTTTTTATTATGAATAAATCATTTCCTTAAATTATTATCCTCTTTCTTTGATTTGGTATCTAAATTATAATAATAATTTAAGAGTTTCATTTTCATGTATTTGATATCGTAAATTATTTTAGTCATACAAATCATTACTAACCATGTTCGTAACTTTATTATTAGTTATAACAAAAATTAAGTATTATTAATAATTTAATAATTATAATTAATTGACAATGTAATTATATATTAAATTTAATCATTCAACTTTAATTCGATCTCTCATACTTTTAGAACAATTGAAGACTAAATTGAAGAATTAATAATAATTTAAAGACTAATTTTTATATTCATCTAATCCAAAACTCAATTGAAGAAAGTGATAGTTTAGAAATTAATTAAATTGATGGTATATTATTTTTTTAAGTAACATTTTTTTACTCATAAAAACCCTGTTAAATACACATAATTACGTTATTTTAACTTTTAAATAATTTTTGCAGTAAAAAATCTTTATAATAATTTGTAATCCATTAAAGTATGTAACTCGTTTAATATACATTAAAAAGGGCATCTTTAATGTAATTTTTAAAAAGAAATAGTTGTCATTATCGATGAGTCATCTCAATTTAATTCTTCATTAATCTCTCAATATCTTTTAATTTTATTATTTATTTTTAAAAAAAATTTATTAGACTGAAAATTTATATCATATAGAATTATGTATGTAAAATTTTACACAAAATTAAAATTATTTAATATGTTATATAGAACTATGAAAATTAACAATGTTTAATAAAAATGTATAATATATTAATTTTAATGTATTTCAATAATATATTAAATAATAGGAGCGAAGTTGTATTAGATATCTAGTTTAGACATAACAAGGGGGTAGAGAACGAATTTTGCCTCTCCAAACCCAATTAATTGGGGAAATTTTGAACATGTCCCAATTTTTTAGCGGATGTAAAATTTAGACACTCATTTCTCATATATATAAATTTAAAATCATACCTATTATAATTAATATAATAAAATAATAATTATTAAACAATAATAAAATTAAACAAATTTAATATTTAAAAAAAGTATATAGTATATTCAATATGTACATGTATATAAAATTTAAAAAATTACAATAATATTACTAACAAAGTGGGTTCGAGTGCAGGGTAGATATCAACACCCCAAATCCGTTTTCGCCTACAAAATTTAATTTCGGAGAAAACTTGCATCTGAATTCACATCCAATCAAAATAAATTTTTTCCTTTTAAATCAAGACGAATTTGGTTGAATATCCAAAAATACGAATTATGTTGACATCTTTAACTAATTATATATTATTAGATAAATAATTAAAACTGAGTCTAACAATGTAAACTATCTACATATATAATAGAATGGAGAGGTTTAGATTAAGAGAATACAAATTCCATTTTAAATATATTTGGAGAGAATAATATATAGTAGTAGGCGTAAAACTTTTTGTTTTTATCCTGTTATCGATCACAAATCGCAATTTGCATAAACAAGATATATGTTAAATTGTCAAATACTTTTAACGATGAAATCTGTATAATTGTTTGATATTTATTTTTAAACAAAAATAGTATAAAAATATCACATATAAAAAACATTTACACTTTGAGTACGTATCAATTAATTTTTGTTTGTTATATCAATATTTCATGATCATACATTATTAATCTAAATTATTTTACATCGACAATAAATAAAAAGAATTAATTATATTATAATTTATATTAATTTAGAAATTAATATACAGCTAGGCCCTATTACTTATGATATAATTTATTTCGTAGAAAGATTATTATTATATGATATACTTGACTGGGCACCTTCTATTTTATCTTAAATTTTTATTAAATCTTTTCTTTTTCTCAATAAAATTTAGAGTAAGGATATTTTATTAAATCTTATTTGGAGATTTTAAGGGCATTGAATAATTATGCCAAAAATTAAAAACCGCGACTGAAAAATGCTACGCGACCATGCAATTTCGCCTTTTTTGTTCCCCCACCCTAACAGACCACGTGTCTTCTTTGCTAACATACATAAATTGGAATCGATCACTAAAATGAACCAGGAGAGAAAGTGAACGAACCAAATATAGTCCGTTCTATAATAATTAATTAATTCGATTATTTAACATATTAAATAAATAATAATAATATTTTTATTAAATTAAATTTATTAAATACTGATCTATTTACTATTACTATTAATATAAATACTACTATAGAAAAAATAGATATTGCTACATTGAAAATTAAAATGTTAATTTATTTTAAAATAAATATTTTTTAATCAATTATCATAATAATAATGGTAAGAATGTTGTGTGCATGTGGAAATAGACGTAGTCAACTAGAACAGTATTATTAGGCAGGGAAGAACATTAACCTAATAAGGGAACCAAAGTTTGATCAATCTAGTTACACACGTACTATATTAGTAAATACTATAAAAAAAAAACACAAGATAACAACAACAACAAAAAAAAAGGATGGGGGTTCTTTGAATCATTGCATATCATTAGCTGGCTTGTGGCCCATTTGAACATTAGATACTATTTACTATATAGAGACACGCACACAAAGACGGAACTATTAAGGATGTGAAAGATAATAGATGAAGGAAGTGACATTTCTATAAATATATATTATATTATATTATCCCATTTTTTTCTTTTAATTATTTCTAAAGAAGAATGAGGGAACTTCTAGGGTACTTGGAGCCACATGCTCACGTGTCACTTATCTTGGACTACTATTTTTTTATAATAAGCGAAAATATATTAAAAAGTATATATAAGACGTATTCCAAACCATAAACACCATGTGTGTATTATTGCATAATTTTACATATTAAGATTTTGCTTTTTAACTTACTTGCTACAAGCAAAAGTCTGGTCTATGGTCTAATGGGGGAGTATCGAGGGAGAGGTTTCACAAGTTAATCATGTGGCTGATTAGTTCACAAATTTAGCATAGGTTTGTATAATAGAGGTCGGTATTCAATTTTTTATTTTGTTATGCTGATAGGAATATTGTTATAGATATTTCTAATTTTTTGTTTTTTATTCTGCTTTATATACGTGTCTAGGACTTTCCCTTCTTATTCAAAAAAAAAAAAGTAAAAAGTGAATAAATTATACAAATATAGTAGTAATATCGTCTGAATTTATATATATATATATATATATATATTGATTATTAATATAGTAGTAATATTGTCTATTAAAAACATTGATTAGATCACAAATTTTAAAAAAGTTAGTAATAATATGAAGTTTATTAATAATTGATATTTTTATTTTACCTTTCATATATAATATTTATTACTTATTAATTCGCTGCGAAAAGATATAAATCCAATTAGTAGATAATTTTTGTAAAGAAACTATAAAAAAATTATAAAAAACTAAATATATAGAGACAAATATTATAGGTGTGAAATAGTACTTGAGAATGTCTGGAGAATAATAAGTTGCAAGTTCATGCAAACAATATTTGGTTGCGGATTTCGTGTGAGAGTTAAACTTACTACTCGTGGGAGCCTAAAGCAATTTTGATCTTAATTAATTATACATACAAACTTATTTGGAGGATTGGTTCTTGGTAGCAAGGAGATTCGAGAACCTTCACCCATACCACATTGGAGCTCCACTTGAACAAAATCAAAATTATATGCTCCCCAAAATAAGCAAAACAAACACTAGATCGACCAAAACTTTTAAAAACTACACAAATAATTAACCATCTTCCACACGAATCACGCCACCCAAATAGCCATATATATCAATAGGATTGTCCTGGAAAACATGCAACATATCCTCAATATCAATACCACACAAACATTCTACCCTTTCTATGATAAGTCAGCAATTTGACATGCGCAACCACATAAAGCTTCGAATCCATCTGGAACCTTAAGCTTCCAAATACACGACCTAACCATGTTAATTTGTGCTAGCACCAAAGAAATTACAAAGGAACTCATAATTTGACAGTAATTTGTATTGAAGTCAAAACCTTTTTAATATATATTTTAATTAATGACAATAAACCTTAACCAAATAAATATTTAAGTTTTATGAAAGACAATCTATTGATCATTGCGCTTGAGTTTTTATTTAAGAAACTAGAATCACATACACTAGTGGTATATAACCTTCTTAAGTCGATTTCATGTCCGAGTTAACAACAAACGACTTAGTAAACATATTGTTTTTTAACTCGTTTCATGAACCGAGTTAACAGAGTTTCGTCCTATTAAGTCAATTCAACTTAATCGACTTAAACATCATAAATTCAGTTCAACAAATCATCTTTTTAAGTTGGTTCTTTTGATCAACTAACTTAATAGATAGAGTTAAAATAATTATTATTTTTAATAAATTTCTTATTTTGTTTCTATGCTCCTACATACATACAATATTTCGCCTTGAATTTCAAATCAGAGTTTTATACTTGCAACCACAATTTTATATAAACATTTAATAACCAAAATATATAATATCAGAACTTCATACAAAATATAGAGTACAAAAAAAATGTCTCTCGTTTCTGACTACTCTTGTCAAGGAGAAAAATGATTTAAATGTCCATTAACAAAATTACAAAATCACAATGTAGCAATATTCAATAGATATATATTCAAGCATTGTCATATTTTTTAATTAATTCCAAAATAAAATCCAAACAATGTTTTTCTTAGAGTGTGGTAGTTATTGTTATAATCAGTTTGTTAGAATCAACTACTCAAGTTCCTAATCTTTTTAATCAAATCCGACATTGGTGTTATTGTTCCATCACCAATTTAGAGTTGTCGGATTGTGTGGAGAAAACTTGACTGCGAGAGTCAAGGTGTGTGTTTTCTTCAAAATTATAGGGTTGTCAAATTGTTTGAGAAGATTGGTTTTGAGGGTTAAAGGCTTTGTAATTCAAGTTGTTGAAATAATAAATTAAATCCTTATGAGTGAAGAGATTTGATGTAGTCAAGTTAATGGTGAATCAAAATAAATTACTTGTGTCACTTTATTCCTACACTCCTTAGTTTTGTTATTGCTTCTACTGTAAGTAAATCATCAAGTTTGAATTAGTTTAATCAAATCATGAAAAAGTTATCAACTTAGTCAAACACAATTCAACCATTCTTTTTGGTGTCTATACCTTCAAATAGAACATTCAACTACCTAAGTAGGGATCATAGTGGTTTCAAACTAGAGGGTGACATACACCATATATATCACTTTAAGAATAACTTATGATACTTACATAATAGATTATGTAGTATTCTTATGGTGGATCAATCCAATACACATATACTCTAATGTGCATTTATGTTGTGACTTGATGTCTCATATCTATAACCAATGAGATAAGATTTTAGTCCACACATAATAGTCGCAATTGTATTATTAGTCGAATTGCACAGGCCCATAGTCGACCATATCTATAATATGTGAGATAAGGTTATCATTTCACATATAATAATTTAAATTATATTATTGTCGTCTTTTAATTAATAATAATACTCAACTTCATATATTTAAGAGTAAAGTTCTATAATATCATACAATCGAGTCATCCACTCGATGTGTAATCAAATTTTATTCAAGGGCTTTATTACATTAAAAAAGAAACATAATAATCTAAAGGCTTGCACAAATACACATAATCTCATAAATATTTCCACTAAAGGCTTGCACAAATACACATAATCTCATAAATATTTCCACTAATGCTTCTTTTGTTGTTGTTAATGTTTATACTAATATTCAATAAGTAAATTCAAAACATATTCTATATAATTTTAGAAAAAGGAAAAAGATATTGTCGCATGATCTCCACACTATATCCCTGGCGAGTTAATCATATTCATGCACATGATTTCCCACAGTCAAGTGTGGATTTGCAGTTGACATTTATGTACTTTATAAGTAACTAAAAAAATTAATAAATCATATGATGTTGTATATTACTTTAGTAAAGGTGAATATGAATCTTCTTTTAATGAATCTTTTTAATAACTCAAATCAATTAATGAAAATTTTCTATATATTTTAAATATTCTTTTTCCTTTCATATATAATAAATATTGTGAGATGGATGAAGTATAATGCAAATAGAATAAACAATAACTCTAACAAAAAGAGATAAAGAGGAACTCGACTTTATATCAACCAGCTGAAAATAGAGACTAATATATCTTTTCGTAGTTTTACTCCAAACTTGCCACACATGTCTTGGAGGGGGGCCCTTATTTAAGAGCTTTAATTTATAATGTAATAAATACACAGAAATTGATATCATATACTATTAATGTAGACATATATTCGCTCTCGAGATGAAAAAAAAGAAAATTGAATTGATCAAACAATAACAACGTTAATTGGAACAGTAGTACGAAAAAAACAAATGAAAAAAAGAGTGGTAGGAGTAACAGTGAGTGTATATTATCCATAAAAGAGCGTGCAACAACAATAAAGGAGTATTTGTCAACCATGGAAGATATACATGATGGCCTACCAACACGAGATATAGTTGACACCATATATATATGGATGTGGCTTACTAACACCTTTCAATAATGTATATTCATGTATTGCTTAAATTAATTAAATATATCACACGAGTGATCTTGTGATCGGGTCCTATTAATCCATATTTAGGTATTTTGGTATTTGTTTCGTGACATTTGTCCCCTTTGAGTTCAGGCCAAGCTGGCTTACATTGTATGCTAAAAAGTATATATATGGAGCTTTCCCTTACCCACTTCTTGTTTAATTAACCCACCTACATCCAATAATTCAATTCAACTTTGGTAGATAAGTACTTCAATGTAATTATAGTATAGTACTACATATGGTGCCCTATGTCAAATCTACCCCATTTTTTAGAATCTTTTCTGTGGTTATAATATTTTCATATTTACAAATATTTCAAACAATTTTGCTATTATGTTGTGTCTTATTCAAGTTTCATAAATGATAATATTATATATATGTATAAGTGACAAAAAAGTTATCTTGTATATAGTTTATAATGATAAATTTTGATTTGTGTGTTATAGCTTTTTTCACAATTTTATTTATAAAATATTAAAGAGACACGTTAAAAATTAAATATACTTTTTTTTTAAAGAACTCAGCAACAAAATTCACATTAAACATAGAGAAAAAGGGATATTTCTTATTCTAAAAAAAACAAGTGCAATTATACGGATATGAGAAAAAATAATCGAATCTAATAAGTATTACTCATTTTGTTTATTTCACATCTATCAAAAAAAGTTTACAACTTCTAACTTCAAATTAAAATCAATTCTAAAGATAAAATCAATTATACTCAAAAATAAAAAAAAAATATATCAAAATCAATTTTTAATTTTTATGATCGATTTTGTATATTCTAAAAATAGAACCAAACATACAATTAATTTAAACCATTGCTGGTAGATATATAACTAATAAAGCTAATATAGATGGCTGTGTGTAGAGCGGCGCTGTAGTTAAGTAGTTAACTTCCATCCATTGAATCATAATGGTGGCAAGGATTAAATCACCCTCTACCTTCCTAGTACTTGTAATACCAAAATGGGAAAAAGACTACTACTCTTTGATAGAGAAGGCATTATTAGCTAGTGAAGTTAATTGGACTATTAATTCGTTAAAAGCTGGTCAATTTAACATTAGTAGTTGCTAAATCAATTTATGAAACCTCATCACATGTTGTTACCTTTTAAGTTCAAACTACGTTCGGCATGTTTGTCAATGCCTTGCTGTCTCTGACTATCTTTTTTAATTATTTATTACAAATGGAAAAGATTAGCGGATAGGGTAGAATTAATATGAGTAAAAAAAAATAGAGTAAACTAATACCTCTTATATCATCAAAAATACTAATCCTACTAAAAGAAGAAACATTATGATCAAGAATGACTCATCAAAGCTAGAAGAGTGATTTTATTCGCAAGCTGTACATTTGTCTCTTCTTACTATATAATGAATAGAAGTTATCTCATGAGAGAGTTTTAAAATGTAGCTGATCTTCTTGAAGAAACAGTTGAAATATCATATTAGAATATCTACGTGTGGTCTCTCACTATATTACGATCTCCAACTCTGTTCTATTTTTTTCCTTTTTGTTAGTGAAGTTCTTATTCTATATATGTTAAACATATTTTTAAAATAAACATTTGAAATACTAAACATAATAATAATAATAATAATAATAATAATAATAATAATAATAATAATAATAATAATAATAATAATTAGGCTTAATTGCACTTTTGGTCCCCCTATTATAGGTGAAAATTGAAAGTAGTCCCCCCATTTTGTTTCTCCCCAGTTTTAGTCTCCCAAACAGAA
Organism: Cicer arietinum; assembly: GCF_000331145.2. Lineage (NCBI taxonomy): Eukaryota > Viridiplantae > Streptophyta > Magnoliopsida > Fabales > Fabaceae > Cicer > Cicer arietinum. The sequence continues at coordinate 6,616,862 of NC_021163.2, forward strand.
TTTGAGTCCAAATCATGATGAGTTGTCATTTTTTAATGACGTGTCAATAAAAAAGCTGACGTGGCAGACACATACGTGGAATAAACTTATTATTATATTATTTCTGATTAAAAAATATAATTTATATTTTTTAAAATCATTATTATAATTGTTAAAAATCATTATTACAAATAAAATTTATTTGTTAAAATTAAATTAAAAGAAAAAACACCTAAAATAAAAAATCCTAAACAAATCAAAATCAAAAGGATTCACTCATGAACCCTAAAATCATTAACTAACAGTTTTTTTGTCTGAATCGTCTGGTCTTGATTTTGATTCTCTACATGTGTGATTGCATGATCTTCATCTTTATCCTTCGTTTCTTCTTCGAGTAATTCAAGTTCATGTTCATTTCCTGCTACCGGAACAACTGGTTTGTTCGCAACACAAGCTTCATTGGAGGATGAAGAAATCGAAGAGGAAACAGAGATAGGAGTGGCCGGATTAGTGTTCAAAACGTCAAAGACGGCGGGAGACGGTAACAGAAGCTGGTTAATTTGAGCAGGCGGTGGTGACGTGTCGTCGGCATCAAAGACAATGTTAAGGAACCAATCGAGTAAAGTAGAAGAAGAAGTAACAGTGAAATCATTTGTGGCTTCATCGTTTGATACCCTCTCCATCATCGATGGCTTCACTGCTTGGTACTACTAATCACTAATGTTTTCCGTTCCGCTACCCACCTCCATTTTTATGTCAAAACAATATTCAAGTTTTGATTTTGATTATGTGGTTATTGAACCTAAATTTGTTTGAGGAAGAAAAGAGAAGAACAAGAAATCCAAAAATTTAGGGCTTGTAGAACATAAACCCATAAATTTTTGGTTTGAGGAACATAAATCCAAAAAATTGAGAGAATTCAGATTTGTGGTTTTAAGCTTCTGATCACTTCATTGTTATTTTGCTCACAATCTGAAGTTGAAGAAAATAAACCAACTTGATTTCTGAACTAACCAACCCATCTTAAACTCATCACACCAAGATTTATCTAGAAAAGAAGGAAAAAAAGGGACAAAATGGACACACCAAGAACAAGACAAGGTTTAAAAAGGGAAAAAGCGAACAAACCAAAAACCTAGATCTATTGTTTGAAGATTGACTAGAGCGATGATGATGATGATGATAAAGGATGGGGTTTGATAATGGGGGAGGTATCAACTATGATGGTGATGATGATGAGAAGGTTGACTAGAGTGATGATGATGATGATGAGTTGTGCGAAGGTGATGATGGGTGATGGTGATGATGAAGGATGAAATTTGATTTGGGAGGGCGGATTTTGATTTCTCATATTAGGGTTCAGTTTAGGGAAAAAATCTATTTTGGATTATGTTTTATAAATCAATCTTATTTTTGAAATTTTAAATATAATAACATTACATAAAATAAATCAATCTTGTTTAGGATTTTTGATTTTAGGTGTTTTTTCTTTTAATTTAATTTTAACAAATAAATTTTATTTGTAATAATGATTTTTAACAATTATAATAATGATTTTTAAAAATATAAATTATATTTTTTAATCAGAAATAATATAATAATAAGTTTATTCCACGTATGCGTCTGCCACGTCAGCTTTTT
>NC_021163.2:6619276-6627124 GCF_000331145.2 Cicer arietinum
TAATAATAATAATAATAATAATAATAATAATAATAATAATAATAATAATAATAATAATAATAATAATAATAATAATAATAATACAAATCCGAGTAAATACATGGATGAATACAAGTCTAACATGTATTATTCATCCCGGTCACATTTACAAAAATAATTTATGCAATCACTTTTAGTTTTTAATATAACTTGATTTTTTTTTTACAATTGTTATGTAATACTATATACACTAGTATCAATTTATTATTTATTATTCTTTGTATTTATAATAATTAAAAAATATCAATATTTGATAAGAATATTTTGATAAAATTATTATTCTCTCTCTTATTTATCATTTTTTTGTATTTGTGTAAAATTATCAAATACAACAATTGTTTTGAAATCAGAGAGTAATGTTTAAACACATCTAAATAAATTTAACAATTGACACAGTTTAAATTAATAAAAAGTGAGCAAATCGCTAATTTACTCCACAAAATTATATATTACATTGTCAATTTGATTTTTCTGAAATGGATAAATTTTTTAAAATTTTTGTTGAGTTTGAAAATTTTCTATTAGTATTTATGAGTCTCTGCTGAACAATTTGACATCATGTTTTTTAGGTAATTTTTTTTTACTATGAAACTTTGTTAGGGGTTAGTTACCTAAAAGTAAAATTAATTCAAAGTAACTAAATATAAAAAATAACATAATATTAAAAAGTTTGATGTTGGATATATACACTAAACCAAATAAAATTATGGAGTACCGGAGTGTTTTTTTATATCTTTGTACTGGACAATTTTAGAAACTATATTAATCATTTACTTAAAAATCAGTTTGACTATATAATTTCAAGACTAAATTGATAAAAGTCTTCTTCAAGAGAAAACAAGTCACTTTCCAACAGAAAACATTGTCTTCAATTTTGTAACTACAGCTTCCCTACCCTTTTTGTTTTCTATGAAAAACTTTTACTCTAAAATTGTGAACATCACCATAAAAACTAATTATACAAGTGAATTGAATATTATATTTTTATACAAAATTTTAAAACAATCAATAATAAATTATCTAATATATATATTTATCGACTTTTATTTTTTCAACAATATAAAATTTATAAATCACACTTTACATGTAATGTAAGAGAGAGAGGAGGAGGCAATCCAATCGAAGGTAATGTCACGATCTTCAGGTCGAAAGTGTGTGTAGACACATGTGCAACTGCAACCCGATATATATTACTTATCTTATCTTCCATATTTTTTTCCAAAAGATGATAAATTAAGTTGTAAGGGAAGCACCTGCACCACTCAGCTGAACCAACAATCCAAAAATACAAAAATTAAACAAATGGCATTTAAAACCTTTAATTTGGATTCAATTATTATTATTGGAGGGAGGATAAAGCGACGTGTGGCAGTGGAACATGGATTATAGGTCACAGTGGACCCAGTACAATAAAATATACAACAATCATAAGAAACCTCTCAAATGTGGGGCCACTCGATCCTTCGGTCCACACGTGGGACCCTCCTCAATGAGTTAGTATAGTACCGACTACCGACGTTCTTCACTCCATAGGTTTGGATTAGACCGTACAACTAATAATACCATACCCATCATCACCATTCACCATGCAATGTATTTTCGATCAATTACACGCAGCAATTCACATTCATTTTTTTTTTTTTACTTTTTTATTGATTGTTAATATTATACCTTTTAATAAATTATCGTTACCATTAATTTAGATCTAACATCCTAATCTGTTAATGTATGATGCAAAAATTGTATTTCATCTGAATTTATGTATTTTAATATTTTTAACAATATCTTATTACATTTCATTAATATTGTTTAATATGCGTTAATATCAATTCATAAATTGTGATATTATATAGTTGACGTGCACAGTTGACGTTAGGGATAACAATATAATTTGTATAAGTATATAACTATTCGAATTGATTTTGATTTGAGCGGAAAAAATTCATATGAGTGTGGGTATGGATATTTCGTAAAATTAAAATTTAGAGACGGAAACGAGTTTAGGTATTAATATATATCTCATAGTCGCACTCAAACTCTTGCATTAGTAATATCATTATAATTTTTAAATTTTATATACATGACCATATTGAATATACTTGATATTTTTTAAATATTATAAATTATAATCTCATCTCTATAAAAAATATTTCTAAAATTTTATTATTGTCTAATAATTATTATTTTATTATATTAATTATAATAGATAAGATTTTTAAATTTATAATTTTATATCTATGGAAGGGTGTGGGTGTGGGTGAGGGCGGAAAAACCCAAACTCCGTTGCAGACGTAGATGGTGGCCTAAATTTCACACCAACTAAAGAAATGTATGGGTGCGGGTTTTTCCTGTTTAGTCGATTGTGGCTGTGGGGGAGGAAAAATCAGACTTCGCCCTGCCCTGTTGCCATGCTTAGTTGACGTTGGGGGTTAAGCCCATAATGTCAATCCGGTCCAAAACCGCAGGTGATGTTCATAGATCCATTTTCGCCTGTTTTGGACTACATGTATGTTGGGTTCGAGTGTTGCGAGTCACCGATTTATGGGTGGGTTGTTACTAGAAGCGGGAATAGACTAGGGCGAGCTAGACTTTACTAGGCATGAGTCTGACTTGTCAAAAAAATCAAGGCCTAAGTCTGACATTTGACCTGTCATAGGTTTACTTTTTAGGTCTGAGTCCGATGTTGATAGAAGTCTGGTATGGTCTGCTAGCATACTTAAAAGCCTATTTTATTTTAACATTTTTGAATAAGTAATCAAACATATCTTTAAATAGATTAACGAGTTAATATGTCAGTGAAATTAAGTTCTATTTTGATATTTAACATCACATTTTGAAGAATATGTCAGTGAAATTCTATTTAAATTATATTTTATAATAATACATTTAAATATCTCAAAAACTAAATGAGGCTAATATGCATAAATTACTAAATGTTAAATATATAATAAAAAGATAAAAAAAATTTAATATAATGATTATAGTAGTAAAAAAGTATTTATATTTATTTACATATGTCGACCTAATAGGCCTAACAGAATTATTATGTGCCCTATAGTCTGATTTTTTTAATTAAATAGGTTTGTTTAGAAGTCTTAGTCTTATCTGTTTAAGAAAAAAGTCTCATCTGACCTGAGCCTAACTTAGGCTAAACCGTAACCCATGTCGTTCGGCATGACATATTCACATATCTAGTTGGTATAATTAAAAAGATCTCAAACAACTATACAAATTTGTAACACCGAAACAAAAAAAATAGATTCAGATATAAAAAAAAAATGGATCATCTTCCTCATATTTATATTAGTTTATCATTAATAACCAACCTAAAAAACAAAACTTGAAACAAAAACATAAAAATAGCTAAGATTTAAGAAGAGAGAAAAAAAAAAGATGTCTATGAGGAGGAAAGAGAAGAAGGAAATGACTATCAATTTTGTTTTGGGTGTTCCCTCATTTTCTATTTTCTTGGACAGAGAAGGGAGGAGAAACATCACATACGTAAGGAACATGATAAAATGAAGTTGTAAGATTTTAAAGAAAAAAAAAATCTAAAGTGAGATGAAATATATTAATTGATAAATATAAAAATGTGTCATACTTTAATTTAAGTGAAATTGATATAAATGATATCAAGAACTATTATTCATTAAAAGTTGTATATGTATTAATTAAAAATTGCACGTATATGCATTTAGTCTAGGAAAAGAAAGACCTGGTGGATTTATTATCTAACATTGAAACGACGTTGAATTGCAGAAATGTAGTCTTTTTTATTAACTTTTTTTACTAATGCTAGAGTAGTAGTCTAATGTTAAGTAATTATTAAACATTTATAATTAATTAGTCTTATCATTTGTGCATTTTCTAGCAGTTACGAGTACCATTGGGTTGGAAATTTGCTTATGCACCCACTCATTTTAAATTGTATAAAACCATTTCATTTACCTGTGATTTGACCCGACCCATTTACTTGTATATATTTTTATGCGGTTTTTTTGATTTATGGGAAAGTCAGAAATTTTGTCCACCTCTAATCATACGATTTTGTGATCTCACACTACCTTAATGATCTAATGTGCATGCAAACAAGAAAATAGATGGGATCTATTTTGATCATGGGAAAGATCGTAAAAAATCGTGACATCTCAAACAATTATGGAATAACTTATTTCAAGTACGTAGATTTCACGTCAATTTGCAATCCAATTCATTAAAATTGTCTTTCTTTACAATTTAAACCATTAAAATGACCTATTTCATAATTCAGATTCCCAACATCAAAACTTCTCTATTTTCTGGTTTTCACTACCTTATCTTTGATGTATGCATTTCTTGCATTTTCTACTGTTCTATCTCTTGTTCATGTCTTGTATGTGTGGTCATGACTGTAAGTAATGGAACAAGGTTAGTGGTAACAAAGCCCTTCCACTAGCTAGTTCAACTAACGACTATTTGATAGTTGTTGGTACGAGGAGAGACTGTGTCATTTAGTAACTTGTTTTCTTTTTAATTTGAACACTTAATATTATGACTTTCGATATTTTGTTAAATAGTCACTAGCTAATTTTAAAAACCTTGTTTTTTTTTTCTATAAAAATAAAATTATATTATGTACGAGTTATGAAACTAATTAATTATTATGACTTATGAATCGATGCTACATATGGATATGAAATTTAAATTTTTAGTTTGCTTAAATATTGTTGTCATTTGCATCTTGTGGATTAGTATATTTTTTCATTTTTGATAAGGTCTTACAATCTTTGTTATTATATGTTTTACAATTTTAGTATCTATTCTCCAACGTTAGATGGAATTTCGATCTTCGATCTTGACAATATTGATGCTGTGGCTTATTCACACTACTAGCAATCCACAAGATTTATCACGTCATTATGTGAAACTTTTTTATTTTGCTTTAAATATAATTTTATTTCTTTCATTTTGTTTCGATTAGCATTTTAATCTCCTAATTTAAAATCTAAATTTTAATGATGCAATCACAAGTCACAAACGTCACACATTTACATTTAAGATTAGACGATTTAAATTTAAATTTTAATATTTTAAACTTTTTAAATGGTCCAAATCCGTGCAATAATGTGTAGATTCAAATCATAATTATAAGATAATTGAGTTGATTATCTTATACTTTCTTAATATTGATTTGTCTGTAGTTCAATGCGTGGGGTAGTAAAGAATATTCTAACATATAACCCAAAAAGTCGAAGTTGCTGGATGTGATTAATTGCTCATTGTGCTTCACAATTTGCTTTGAGTAATGTGAATGAGGAGAAATTGCGATGGATTATTTCCTTAGCCACATGATCATCGACATACAGTGATAGTCGGCTAATCCCTCTTTAATCAATTTGTTAATAACTTCTCACAAAATATTTATCATTTTAATTAAAAAAAGTTTTAATCTGCGTCGTTTTATTTTCTTAATATAATGTTACTTTTTTTTTTCCAATTTCATCTTCTAATTAATATAGGGTACAATATTTTCAAACATTTTTTTATATTATAAAAAAGTGGTTTTAATTTTATATTTTTTAAAAATATTTTTATGATAACTTATTTAAAATAGTAAAAATTATTATGAACTATTTGTTAAAATAAAAAAGTTATCTTTAACCTTCAATAACTAAAATATTTATTATTAGAGATTTTAATATTATAAAAATCATATTTTCATAAAATAATTATATATTTTAAAATTTTACTATCTGATAAAAGTTATAGTAAAAAGATAAAATATTTAAAATGATTTTTTATAATAATTTATTCAAACTAATTTCTTATGATCTGAAAGTGTAGTTTTAAATTTAAAAAAAATTATAATAAAAAGATTGAATTCTTTTTAAAAAAAATATATTTTTAAAAAAATTGTAACACATAGGTCGATTTCTTGTTAACATTATGACAATTGTTAATAATTAATTAAGACAATTTTATGAAATTGTTACACTTATTCATTTATTTGTTTTCTTAATTTATGTAAAATAGTATTTAATTTGTAAATGCGGAGAGCGCGACCTTCGGAATTGGCTAAACATTAAGGATTCTTAAGAGACTTAGACACCACATCTCAACCCAAAACCTTAAGCCATTAGGTTTATGGGTCATTCTCCTTATATATCCAATATTTCCTCCATTACTAGTCAATGTGGGACTAACCACTCATAATTGAATTTCAATAAATCTCCCCCTCAATTATGAGTTCCCACCATTAGACTTGATCCACTTGATCCAAGTGCTTTTTGCACCCCCACCAGACCAAACCAGGCTCTGATACCACTTGTTGGGAAGTTCTGGGGAGCGCGACATCCAGAATGGGCTAAACATCAAATATTTTTAAGAGACTTAGACACCACATCTACATTCCTAGTTAATGTGGGACTAACCACTCATAATTAAATTTCCACACACATAAATTTATAGATAACAATTACACATTAACTAGAGTTAAATTACTCATAATTTATTAAAAGCAACCTAATATCAACTAATTGTATTCGAGTTTTCTCATCTTTCACGGTGCACTCTACGTTTTTCCTTTTTTGCTTTATTTTGTGCTTTCATATATTTATTACATATCAATGCTCCTTTTAATTTGGAAGCATTATTTAGTTTTCAATTAGAAAAAGTATTACTCATTCTATTTCACAATAAATGTATTTTATTTTATATTGATAATAGTAAAAAAAACTCATTGATAGTTAAGATAAATAGTTTGATATAATAATTTTTATAATTATTTTTTATTATTATATTTCTTAATTTACATATAAAAAAAATCTTAAATGATATTTATTGTGAGACAAAAATAGTATTTTTCTTGATATTACTCACTTCTTTATATTTTTCCTTTGTTACTATTGTCAAAGTTAATAATTCCATACCTTAAAAATGTGAACTAGAATAAAATTTAAGAAATAATGTAGGCATGGATTAAATAGAATATAAACAGAAAGGAAAATAGAAATAATGTTTGTATTGATTAAATGAAAATATTATAACAATAATAATAATAATAATAATAATAATAATAATAATAATAATAATAATAATAATAATAATAATGAAACTTATATTTTTAAATTAGAGCAGTTAATTTTTAATTAAAATAACTAATTTGTAACTAACACCTTATTAGAGTAACAAATTTTACATATATAACATCTCAATAAGTTAGAAGATGTTCGGAATATTTCTAACTTGAGGTGAATAACACAAATGTTATAAAAAAAATTAAAGAAATATGAGAAACGATTAAAATGCCAAGAAATAATTTAGCTAAATTTTTTTTAATACTTTAAATACATCAATTAAAAAGTTTTTTTTAATGCCGTAAATACATTGGCTAAAATTAAAAAAATTAACACAAAAAGTACATCGACAAAAAGACCTTTTTAAAAGATTTATTATTCTTTTAAAATAAGAATAAGAAATATTATAATGTAATCTTGTTTCTTCCTTTTTTTTTGTAGTAGGTATTGAATTGAGTCCACACAATCCGCTCCAGAATTTCACCAGAAATATACAAGGATCTATCCAATGTAAGAATCACTCAAAGATTCAAAGGCAAAAGACTATGTTTGATAACTCATAAAGTAAGATCATTCTCTAAGTTAAACAAGCATGAAGTGCAAAGCTGAAAGGTTTGAAATGACACCTTTGTTGTATTTTCGAACAGCCTTAACACGTGATTCAAAGCATGTGATCACTTCAGACAACTGCCAAGTTAAGATTATAAGTCAACTCATCTCAAAGTAAAAACGAAGATCGTTCTTAGTTTACAAA
>NC_021163.2:6627178-6639351 GCF_000331145.2 Cicer arietinum
ATTCCTGCTTTAAGCAATAACGCTTTTGTTTTATGGTTGATATTATCCACTTACTAACACATGACAACTGGATCATTCTCAACGACCAAATGAGTTGTCATTAGCCTTCTTGAAGTATATAAACTAAGTTTCAAGATGAAGAACAAATTAGAGCTTCAAGTCCAAAGCAATACATCACTCATACAATCATATTTGAATCATCTTGAGCTTCTCAACCATTTATAAGTTTCAGTTTTATTCTTAGCTTGATATTAGAATCAATTTTTACTGAGTTCAAAATCCTAGAATCTATTCTCAAACACAAGTTGTGCATACTCAAATTCTAACAATCTCAAAACCATTACTTTGTAACTCAAGACTATATTGTTAGCATAGCTTGAGTAGTTTGTAAAAATCATTTTATGTTTTAAAAGGTAATATGTAAAAATCCTTTTTGAAATAGTGTAAGGTAACTTGTGGAAATCTTTTCTAGGTAGAAAGGTAGTGCTTTGTAATAGATCAATATTGATCTATAAAAGTTGTGTGAAAACCAAGAACGGTTTTATTTTGAACACTTAGCTGAAAATCTCACAATTGTGAGGACTGAACATAACTCGTGTTAGATGAACCATGATATATCTTTGTGTAATATATTTTCCCTTATCTCTATATATTTGTTATCTTCTAATCAGTTTTTATATAGATAAGTTAAAAAATTGTGTATTTTCACTAACCAATAATGTTATTTGTTTATAACCAAGATTAATCTTGAGTTAAATATTTTTTATTTTAACATGAATTTTTAAAAAAGGACAATTATAATTCAATCCTCTCTTCTTTATAATTGATATTGTTACTTCAATATATTCTTGAATTTGATAATGAGGAGAATTTGAATAATGCATTTGACTTTATATTTGTCATATTTAATTAAAGTTGTTGATGTTGAAATAAAATTGATATCAAAATATTGAAGAAGTCTTAAATCTTGGTAAAGTTGTGTTGGCAAACAACATTGTACTATGGTTTTCTTTTATCATCGTCGAGATGAGATAATTATAATTTGAAATTTGAGAGGGAATAAGAAAATAATGAACAAAATTTTCAAGAATCAAACGAAAAAGAAAAGATAAATCAATTAAATTTCAGTGAAAAAAATTTCAAAAAAATTTTGAGATAAAAGTAGTGAAATAGTTATCTCTCTAATACCATAATAGAATATGTGAAATATTGATATTAAACATAAAAGAGAAAAAAAAATTGTATTGATTAAATGAAAAAGATTTTTATAATAATAAGTATAATGAAGTTTATATATTCAAATAAAAACAACTAATTTATAATTAGAGTAAATAATTTATAACTAATTTTACAAATCTAATAACATGACTGAGAAAAAGATACACAATACTTAAAGCATCTAGATCTTGAATCCATGGTTGAATAGACAAACGTGTAAGGTTTACCTTTTTTTTCTTCATACAAATCAAGTTAAGATCATTTCTATTTCTTATAAAAAATACATAAATAAAAATATAGACACACATTTCTATGTCTATCTCTTATAAATAATGTCAATTAAAAATTTACATATTAAAAACTATAACAACTGAAAAAATGTAAAGAGTGAAAAACGATAAGTATGCAAATCATATATTCATAAACGAGTGATGCATTAATTGCAATGCAAGATAGATAAAATATGAGAAAAGTTAAATAACTTTTGCTATTCATTCAGTTAAGTAATTCTTAAAAAGAATAGTAGAGGTTTCTAGTCTAAATAAAAAATATGATGATGGATGTTAATTTACTCAACCAAAATATAAGCGTAAATCTATAAATTCTTTGTTTTCGTTTGTACCAAATATATAAATTCTAATAAGCAGGTTACATAAATCGTATAGGACATATTTGATGTGCCATTGCACAATTTCACAAATGAGTGAGAAGCATCATCATTTGCTTCATTTAAATCCATCCATTTCCCAAATGATGACAACTAATTGACGAGAAATGTCAACTAGGATATATGGCATCAATTAAACATTGTGCTCAAACTCTCGCTATATTATATATCACCAAAAGTTAATTTATGACGTAAAACAAATAAACTAGCTTATAATTTATTGTTTGTAAATTATAAAATCTTAAATGACATTGTGCTCAAAACTAAATAAAAAAACAAAAAGTGTTATTGGCTAAGGGTACATTTGACATTGCCTAGGCTGCTGCTGCGTGTCTTGTACCCCAGGTTATTTGACGTTAACATCCATAAAGGCCCACATTTTATTCCAGGAAGCACCCCATGTTCCTAAGTACTAATAAATCATGCAAATTAGAAAGGTCAATTCGATAAGACTCCTATTGTAATCCACTTAATGAAGGCCCATTAACATTAAAAGGCAACATTATCACATGCCTATGTCACTCATATGCAATCACCTTAGATTACAACCCATAAGTTCGCAATTAATAAAATATCAAACAATGCCGGTCTTATTCATTGAATCAAATCTTAATCTGCTCATTCATTATTAGTATCAATCAGATATACACAATTAACTCCATAATTAATCTAATTTCCCATATCTATTATGATTGTGATTTTATTGCGACATGCAAGATGTTGAAGAGAATAAAGAACAAAGATTAATTACAAAAATGAAAAGTGTCAACGAGAATGGCAAATGCTCCACTAATTAAAGGCCCAATTTATTTTTTAGAAAGTAATAGTAGAGAGAAAAAATGAGAAAGAAAAAAAGTGAATTATTAAGTTGAGGTTAATAATTATTTAACTGAAGCAGTGTAACGTCTATTTTTTGGCTTTAGGACAACACCTACTTTAAGATAAAAATAAAAAATAAAACTGTTTTAGTAGAGTACTATAAACAGCAATTTTATGTTTTCTAATTGTAAAGAACTAAATTTTTTTATAAGAAAATTTCTATGATATATTTAAAAAATTAACATGTTTTGATATTATCAAATTAAATTATCAATAATTGAATGACGCATTATTTATAAATAAATTTGATTATATTTTATATTTAATTCTACTAAAATTTTGTAATTTTAATTTTTGAGTTTACTTTAAAATGACGTTTTTGTTATAATTTTAATTTTAATTATAAAAAAATATTTAATTATTAAAATAAAAATAAAATAAATAAATATATTAAAATTCTTAATTTAATTAATTTTAATAAATATTATAATAACATCTACGTTAATCGCGGTAGAACTTGTCATTTTATAAATTTATAAGACAGCGACTAATAATAGTTTTTATAATCAGACTACTAACCGTTTAGGTATAGTAAAAAGAGATCGATTTACATAATTTACAAATTTTAACCTTCATAATTTTAAACGATTGTACTATATAACAACATTGGTGTTTGTTTATAGTACATATAGGGGAGAAATGAACTCCCAAAATGTAGAGGAGCCCAAGTTTCAATATAGTTGGGCTTCAAACATTGAATGAGCAAACGTTGGTCCAAAACAAAAATTTCAACAGTGATACTACTTTCTGAAATTTTCAAAAAATAGAAAAAAGAAGTTTTACCTTCTTATTCAAATTTTATATGAACTATCTATTTTATCTTTTTTTTTAAGATAATAATAATAATAGTGTTTTTTTTATCCTATTAAATTCAATTTAAATTCTAAAAAACTTTTTAAAAAATATAATTTTGAAATACATGTATTTTAAAAAATTTTGAATTTTGTATTAGAAAATTTGAAAAAAACTTCTCAGTTGTGTATCAGAAAACTTTTTTAAAGTTTTTCGATACACAAAGTTTAAATTTTAAAAAATACATGTGTATTGAAAAACTCTAAAAAAAAAATTGATATACAAAAGTTAGGATTTAGAGTTACTAAAACACACTTATGTATTAAAAAATTTAAAAAAAGACATTTGTATATTTAAAATGTTTGACAAAAATTTATGATACACCTAAGTTCCGAAAAAATTATTTTTTTGAAAAATAAAATAAAAATAATAAAATAGGTTAAAGGTAGATATATAAGTGTGTAGATACAAGGGGAAAGTTTTCTCCCAAAAATCATATTACACGCAATCAAACTAAATAACACAAGTAAAATATTTGAACCACATATATCCAATATCATTTTGATATAAATTAATAATTAATTATGAGCAGGATTTTTATTTTAGAGAAGGATAGCCTTAAAGAAGTTAGGCTATTTACTTTGTGATTTTTCTCCCAAAAACATATGATTGAAATGGTACTACATTCATCTCTAAATATAAGATCTGAATTTTTATCCTGTCTCTTTTTATAAGATTTCTTTCAAATTTTCAACTATATTTGTTATGTCTTTAACAATATAATCTTAATTATGTTAGTTCTGTTTTTTTTTGCAATATGTAATAAATACTCAAATAAAAAACTAATTAATTCTCTTACCAAAAAAGTAAAGTTGTAAAATCATATATCAATTAACAAAGCGAATTTTCTTAATTCCCATTATTTAGTGAAAGAAGTTTTATATTTAGAAAATAGATAGTATTAAATTTTATCTGAACAAATAGCACTAAAGAAGGTAAGAATTACAAGTGCAATGGTTTTAGAATGATAGGAAGGCCATGTTGTGGCTGCAAAGTGAGGTTGTTTGCAGGTGCATGTTGATAATCAGGGGAAAGAGACCAAGAAAACCTTTGAATAATCAAAGCCATCACTGTCTTAGCTTCCAACATAGCAAAATTCTGACCAATGCAATTTCTTGGACCCACTGAAAATGCAAGTAGAGCATTTGGGTGCTTTGCAGCCTTAGAGACTCCATTTATGAATCTAATTGGATTGAACTCATTTGCATCTTCACCCCAGTATTTTTCATTCCTTTGAATCATTATAACTGGGATTGTGAGACATGTTCCTCTTGGGATCATCAAATCTCCTAATTTCATGTCTTGTGAAGCCACTCTTATTATTTCTATTGCTGGACAGTACAACCTTAATGCTTCCAGCAATACCATATTCACCTTAATAACAAAAATTCATCTATCAAGTTAGTCACTTTTTAATATGGGACCAATTGATTCACCAAACTTCTAATTTATAAATACCAAAAAAATTCAGCTTACACAATGAAAAGACATCAAGATTAATAAAAATTATAAAAATATGATACGATGTAAGTACAAGTTTAATTTGTAAGAACCAACGAAATACATTCATATCATTATTATTTAGAAGTGATTCATCTGCTCCTTTTTATAAGAGATATTTAGTCAACAAAAATTGATATATTATATCTATGTGAACAAAATACATAAATTTTTGTTGACTCGGATCAAATGTAACATATAAAAAGGAACACATGTAGTGTCATTTTATTGGTACTAAATAGCAATAACCTAATAATTATGAAGGTTATAGAAAATTACCATTTTTAACTTTGAAAGCATATCTGCATCAGGAATTTGCATGCCACAAATCTGAAGGATTTCTTGCCTGAGTTTGTGTTGCCAATCACTGTGCAAACTCAACAAAAAGACAGTCCAAATAAGTAAGTTGGAAGTGGTTTCATGACCAGCAAAGAAAAAGGTCTTGCACTCTTCCATTATTTCATTCATCTTCAACTTTAGAACACCATCCGTTTTTTCTGCATCCATCATTACTCCTAGTAGATCATCTCCATAAGACTTATCTGATTCAGAATATTGCTGCAACCTGCTTTCTATAATGCATTCTAGTGATTTCTTCATTTTCCTATCAAGCTTCCATATCTCAATATTTGTTTGACTAGGAAAATATCTGCATATAAATGATTAATTACGTTAATGAACATAATAAATACAATTTTTGAAGTATTAAAATTTACATATGCATAATATATTATTATACTGGGAGCCAGGAATGAAAACGTCAGAACTAGAAGCTACACAATGCTTTTGAAGAAGAGTTTGTGCATTAAAAGTTTCCCTTCCATGAGCAAAGCTGCTACCAAAGGCAGTATGGGCGATTATATCTGCTGTTAGCTTTCGAAATTCTTCACACATTTCTATTGTCTTTGATTTGTTCTTCTCTTCAATGGCTAGCTTTTTCCACTCATCTACCATGGAAATGGTACATTCTGCCATTCTACTTATCATAACCTGTCATATATATATATATATAGCATCAAATAATGCACACATGTAATGTCAAATGCAAATGAAAAAGTATTCAATAATTTGTTTGGATAAAGTGAATGTTTATTCAAAGTTATATATTTTTATAAATTTCAAAACTTTTGGAATATAACGTAGATATTAAAAGAAAAGTTGTTCAAAATGAATTGTTGATCACATTTAATTAATACAATACCAATAAAAATAAATAAAGTCTATTGTCTAAATTATCATCAATGAATAATAAATAGGGTCATTGATAATATAAAAAATTATATTAAATGAGGTATAGTTTAGACATATTGTCATTAAATAGAAGAAAAGTTGTTAATTTTTTTTATATTTTATTTTAAAAAAAATTAAGTTTGCTTATATTTCATTTTAGATGGAATAAAGTATCAAATTGTCTATAAGTACAACTTAGATAATAATTATAGTAGGTCAATGTGCAAATTCAAACGTGAGATATAATTTTTTTCATATTTAGAATATGTGATTTTCACCGCTATATATATACTCTTTAAAACTCAAAAATAATAAAATATAAAACTAAATCCTCAAATTTTTAGTAGTGTCTATTTTTAGATTAAAGACTATTATCCTTATCGTTCCAACTTTAAAATGAATTCAAATTGATAGCAGCTAGTCACCCCTCACATAACCACACATTTTTTGAACTAAGTGAAACCATTGGATAAAGATAAGATTATTCATATTTTAAGGTCGACACATTGAATTTAAAAAGGAGAAAAGTCAAAATATTCAAGAACGGATTTTCTTTTTCATCTAAAACTATTTATAAAGGGAAGAAAATCTTGATAGGGTCATTTTTTACTCAATTTTATTTTTCACTTAAATTATTTTATTTATAAATTTATCATTTTTATTCAATTAAATAACTGATTTTTTTAATAATATTTATAAATATATATATTAAACGACTCCAAGTTTTGATTTAAACTTCTTTCTTTTAATTATACTTTATCTTTAAATTATTTTATTTACAATTTTTTTTGGCAATAATATTATTCTTCCTTATCGATCAAAAAAATCTATTTTTTTTTTAAAAAAAAATTGCCTAAATTTTGTGACTTCTATTATTTTATCAAGGAAAGAGCACCCGTCAAAACGATATTATAAATAATGTCAAATTATTTTTATGTCTATTTCAAGTTAGGATAAATTTTCTATTTCAAACAAATAAGTAAGGATGAGTTTTGTTTCAATAAGTAAGGATGGGTTTTGTTTCGATACGAAAAGTCTAGTCCAAGTTCTAGGGTCAATTTAACACATTATGTGATCGAAAACAGACTTTTTTAAAAATTAATAAATAAATTATTAATATTTTATTTAATAATTATAAAAAAAATTATTTTGTAGAAATTATGGTATTAGAAATTTAAAAAATTTGGAGGCCTTTTTGTTTGTGTATAGTTATTGGAGATTTAAAGATTTTTTATAACATATTATTGTATTGTGTATTTGTACTATGTAAAATTAAAATAAAAAATTATTTTTTAATTTGATCTAAAGTAAGGGTTCTACGTGTATCTCTTTTGGACCGACTCTACCAAATTCAAAGGAAGTGAAAATTTCTATTATGCATGGTGATAGTTAGAAAAGTAAATATGAAGATTTAGACCTTGAGTCTATCCATGGAGAAGGCAGGATTGAGTATCCTTCTGCGCTTAACCCACTCCAATCCTTCCATTAGAACTATCCCTTGTCCTATCATTGTTACTATAGAAGGCCTTTGTTTTGGTTTTGAATAGAAACCAAATTTATTTGATAAAATTTCCTTGGCCAGCTCTGGATCAGATATGCAAATCCTTGGTTCTGTTCCATACCAATATAGAAATCTCTCCCCTGCATCATCAATCAATATATATTCATCATATTATTGAATTCATTTATGGAATATGGCAAAACCAACTATATAAACATAAAATTTATTTTAATATATTTGAATATTCTCAAATAAAATTGATTTTTCCTTGAAATTACCCTCAAATTTGTTATCTAAGACAATTTTAATTTTATGTTGATGTATCCAAACATACGTTAGTTTATGTTAAACTCATTTTTAATCATGTTAACAAGGCGGATAAATTAGATATATAATATTACGTTGAGATAATTGAAATAATATATATAGAAGAGAAATGAATGACCATATAAGGAGGACCATATTTGATAGTGAGGAAGAACCCTTTGAGTGATATCGTGTGAGTGTGTATCCATGATGTTTTTCCTTTCATCATTCATCATTGTTTTGATATCATTGAGAGAACCATAAACAAGTGAGTAAGGTGGCCCCAACACTCCTTGCTTTCTGAAGTGCCTAGTCAGTGCATATGGCCTCCAAAACAGAATTACAAATATTCTCCAAATCTTTGATACAATCATAATAGTGATCACACTCACCATGGCAACCCCAATCAGATATCCCATTTTTTTTGTCTTTCTCTTTCTTTATGTGTCTGTGTGTGTGAGAGAGAGAGAGAGAGAGAAAAAGTAGAAAGATATCGCTGCTAGATTTTTAGGATGAGGCTGGTTAAATAAGTTGTTGAAAGTGGCCATGTTCTAGATGTTGGGTACTATCCAACTCAATGTTCTTACTTGGTTTTTAGAATAAATAAATATTAGTGTTTTTTTATCTTCAACAATTCACATATATTTTACAAATACACAAAATTTAACATTAAAATTGTTTATTTCTTCGAAAATTATTTTTCTTTTCTTTTTTCTCTGATGAAAAAAAAATCATTTCCCTTTCATTTTTGAGTTTAGATTTTTATCGAGTGTATAAGGATATTTATTAACATTTGCTATTAAAATAAAAATTTAATTATAATATATTATTGTTGTAAAATATTTTACATCATCAATTTTCATAGGTATAATTTTAAAGATAGTTATAATAAAAATTAAATATCTTTAATAATTTAATTATTATAATTAATTAATCACAAAAAAACTCTTTACAGTAATTATATATATAAACTATATTTATAAAATAAAAATTATATATTTATTTATTTTTTTGTCCATTCAAAATGAAATATAAATAAAATTATAACTAAAAATTGCATCCAAATTTCTATTACCATTTTTTCTTTTCTTATATTAATAATATTTCATGTCATTTGGTTGAATCGTGGAAACCATTGTCCTTTTTTGGCTGACAATGGACGGACAAAATTTAAAAATTCCCTAAAATATTTCGCCCGAAAAACATTAATAAAATGGGAGCCGGTTATTTAGCTTTACTCTGAAAACTTCTTGTTGATGGATGTTTATTGTACAATATATACAAATATAGATAGATGGACTGGTTTCTTAATTTTGTAATCTACATGTCGTTTAGAAGAAAAACTAAATAGAAAATTACACAAATAATCTCACATCAACTGCTAAAATCGTTGTCCTTCCTTGTTGTTATTTGTTTTGGGCGGCATGTGAAGTGGTGCATGACAACTGTTTAGTATTGAGATATACTGTCCATTAATGGTGGCTGACTGTTTATTTGTATTGTAAAATAATTTATCTTTTTGTTCAATTAGATCTCTATATATGTTACTTCATATGATTGATATTAATTATGCTAGCTATCACTGACAGTTAAATTAGTTTCTATCTTTATTGAAATTCTATCAAAATAGTTTCTACACAAATTGAATAACACTGAATTTGAGTTTGGCCAACATACAACCACTTTAAACCCCAAAACACTTTTTAATTGGACCATAAACAATATTGTCTTACCATCATCACTAACTTACAATTCAATAAAAAAAGGTATACAACACATCAACGGTGGGTCATGAGGGGTAGACTCTCAACCATGTTGAGTTTAAGGGGGTATATGGGAGTTGGATTTTGCAGGGAAAGGAAGATGATGACTTATTTTTCTCTTCTAAATTAACGACACTATAAAATATTTTTAATAATGTATCAAGTGTAATTGAAGTATTTTTTTAAATATCAAATATATTTAAAAATATAAACTTAATCTTTAAAAATGCTTCCTTTAAAACTCAACTCACAAACACACTCTATAGCCCTATAACAATTGCGGTTGAGAACAAAAACATGGAGAGAGAAGACCGAGAAAAGTAATATAGTGTAAATAAGTGAAAGATAAAATATGTAAATTGTTGTATCTAACGGTTTTTAATAATAATTTATTATTGGCCTATTTCTCAATCCAAAGATGAATGGAATATTTAATTAATAGTCTTCATTATATCATTACTTTATCCATTATTTTAGAAGTAGAACCCTAAATTATGCCTGTTATAATATCCGACACATCATATAGCAGCACCCAAGTTTTTCAGGAATTTTGGTGACACTGCATGTTATTTTCAAGGATTAAAAACGTGTGGGACGTGCAACTCAGAAGTAAGGGTAATGGACAGTGCCAAATGCCAATGCCAATGCTATCCTTGCGGAATTTGGTGTTTCGTAATACACCTATCAAGCTGAATCCCTATGCCAATGTCATACTCGCACGACAAAAACATTCCCTTCCCATTTTCTTCATCACCTCCTTGTTCCATCAACTCAACTCTCCACCCAATCTTCTGGAAGCCAAAAGATTGCACGCTCTTCTTCTCGTCCTCGGTTTCTTTCACCCAACTTCTCCTCATAAATCCCTTCCTTCACAGCTTGTCAATGTCTATGTCAACTTTGGTTCCCTCCATTACGCCTTTCTCTCCTTCACTCAACTCCCCCAAAAGTCCAATCTTGCTTGGAATGCCATTCTACGAGCTCTTGTTGGTTCTAGCCACTTCACCCATGCCATTCAGTTCTATCACTCCATGCTCAGACAAGGTGTCACCCCTGATAATTACACATACCCACTTGTCCTCAAAGCTTGTTCGTCCTTGCGTGCTCTTGAAATTGGAAGATGGGTTCATCACATTATCCTCTACAACGAGGGAAAGCCTAATCTTTTTGTTCAGTGTGCTGTTATTGACATGTTTGTTAAATGTGGAAGCTTAGAAGATGCGCGTAGCTTATTTGATGAAATGCCGGTTAGAGACTTGGCTTCTTGGACTGCAATGATTTGCGGAACCGTGTGGAATGGTGAGTGCCTTGAAGCTCTTGCGTTGTTCAGAAAGATGAGATCAGAAGGTCTAAAGCCTGATTCGGTTATTGTAGCATCTGTGTTACCTGTTTGTGGCAGATTGGAGGCTTTGAATTTGGGGATGGCACTGCAAGGTTGTGCTTTGAGGAGTGGCTTTGACAGTGATTTGTATGTTTCCAATGCCATCATTGACATGTACTGTAAATGTGGTTATCCACTTGAGGCGGATCGTGTATTTAGTTACATGGTTTGTAGGGATATTGTTTCTTGGAGTACCTTGATTGCTGGCTACTCACAAAATCGTCTGTACCTAGAGAGCTTTGAACTATATGTTAGATTGGTGAATATGGGTTTTGCAACAAATGAAATTATTGTTACTAGTGTTCTTTCTGCCTTGGGAAAACTCAAATTGTTGAAACAGGGGAAGGAGATGCATAACTTTATTCTCAAACAAGGACTTTTTACGGATGTAGTTGTAGGAAGCGCAATGATTGATATGTATGCTAATTGTGGGTCAATCAGGGAAGCGGAGTCAATATTTGAATACATGTCAGATAAGGACATCATGGTATGGAATTCACTAATTGTTGGGTATCATCTAGTTGATGATTTTCAGTCGGTATTTTTAACCTTTAGAAAAATTTGGGTTGCTGAACATAGGCCTAATTATATTACTTTAGTGAGTGTTCTTCCTATGTGCACCCAATTAGGTGCTCTTAGACAGGGAAAAGAAATTCATGGCTATGCAACCAAAAGTGGTATGGGGTTAAATGTTTCTGTTGGAAATTCTCTAATAGATATGTACAGCAAATGTGGATTTCTAGAACTCGGAGTGAAGGTCTTTAACCAGATGATGGTAAAGAATGTCATAACATATAACACTATGATATCTGCTTGTGGAACTCATGGCCTAGGAGAAAAGGG
The DNA here is from genome assembly GCF_000331145.2 of Cicer arietinum. NCBI lineage: Eukaryota > Viridiplantae > Streptophyta > Magnoliopsida > Fabales > Fabaceae > Cicer > Cicer arietinum. Next base: position 6,639,316 of record NC_021163.2, read on the forward strand.
TTTGGCATTTTACGAGCAAATGAAGGAAGCAGGAAT
>NC_021163.2:6639515-6786767 GCF_000331145.2 Cicer arietinum
CAGGAATGAAACCAAATAAAGTTAATTTTATTTCACTGTTATCCGCATGTAGTCATGCAGGTCTTGTTGACAGAGGTTGGCTGTTATATAATTCAATGATTAATGATTATGGTATTAAGCCAGATATGGAGCACTACTCGTGTGTGGTAGATCTCATTGGCAGAACAGGAGATCTTGTTGGTGCATACAAGTTCATCACACGCATGCCTGTGATACCAGATGCCAATGTTTTGGGAAGCCTCCTTGGTGCCTGTCGACTTCACAACAAAGTGGAACTAGCTGAGCTCCTTGCAGAGCATATTTTCCAATTAAATATTGAAGATTCAGGCCACTATGTTCTTCTATCAAATTTATATGCCTCTGGAAAACGATGGGAAGACATGTCAAAAGTGAGAAGCTTGATAAAGGATAAAGGGTTGGAAAAAAAACCAGGATGTAGCTGGATTCAGGTGGGCCACTGCATTTTCGTCTTCCATGCTACAAGTACCTTTCATCCAGAACTTGCTAAGATTGAAGAAACTCTGGATAGCTTATTTTTGGTGATGAAAAGTGAAGATTATATGCTGGCTAATCTGGGATTTTGTTCCCATGTTAATGACCAACTTTTAACTTAAAATGAAATCCTTGAATATTGCCATTGGATATTTATAAAATGAAATCCTTCAGTGATTCAAGTTAAAGTTTTCAACAGACCAATACATTAAAGTGCTCCCTTCCGGCTTCAAAGATTCATCAAAATGTTGAAGGAAAAGATCATGCTCAACAAAAGGAAACCCAACATAATTCCAGGATGTGAGTTTGGTAAAAGAATACCCAAGCATGTGACTGGAATTCGGCTAAATCAATGAAAAAGGTAGCTTTGTAATTAGCATCACTCAAAGGAGGGGTTGGGGGAGGGGGGATACCGGTGCCAAAGATATGGTGAAATTAGGGGGCGCTGTTACATATTAGAAAAGTTCGTAACATGTAAGGAATCAGTAGAAATCGTATCAATTTAGAATACCATCTTTCAAGCACATTGTTATAACGTGCTTCAGCTGCAGTAGTTTTCCCCTTGCCATCTGCAGTCAATGACGATAAAATTAGTCCTACAAAATACATAAGGCTGCGTCTCCATTTACAATAATAGATAACAATGTCGGCTGGACCAGTAATATATCAAATCCAAAGTTCAGTAAACAATGCAAAGGAATCACATATGTGAAGGCAGATAACAGAAAAGTTAGATTTTCCTTTCTCTAAAAAGGGTGCCTCACTATAAAAGGAATAAGGTACATAATAAATTGTAAGATTTTCTTAAAATTAAGGGTTGAGATGCCCTCACGTTTCTTCTTAGAATGAATTATTTACTTTATAAATGCAAAATCCCAAAACACGAAACTCAGAATTTTATGATGTTTTTATCAAGCGTAATAAGTGCAATCCAAATAACTGGCTAAGCATTTTGCTGGCTTCTATGACTCAAAGTAAGGCTTCAGTGACTTCAGTATTGCAGTTAGTCATTCAAGCACAATTTTATGCAATACTAGTATGATATAAAATCCCAAAAAAGAGCCATTGGTTGATGACTAACCTTCAACTCATTCAGATAAAATCATAAAAAGCAGTGGAAACCAAGTGCTGATGTATATAACTACTAAATATAATAGTAAACACTTGCCTCCTGTGTAGATGTGATTTTCTTTTGAGCATCATTGAGTTTGACCCCCACTGCTTCTTCAACTTGTGATAGAAGCTTCTTGTGTGCTACTCCTATAATACACACGATATGTTCAAAACTTGGTCACAACCTAGATAATACTTACAACCAGGCAAATGTAATTTTGTTACCCTTAACCAAAGATTAAACATAAGAAATCTACCAAATATTAATCCCTTATTGAGTTAAAAGCTGAAGTGGTAGCAGATCAAAATATTACGAAAGTTTCTTTCCAAAACTTCATAGATGAATTTTAACTCGCAACCCAGATAAAATGATGCTATCTTCATGCAATTAAAATTTTAAACATAATAATTAACAGAAGTGATACAGAGATGACATAAATGAATGTAAATTGAGTCATTGACTCAAAAGATTAGAAAGTAAAAATCTTTAGTTGCACTTAAAAGGTGGTAGATATAAAATAAACTAACATCAATACACTAAGTTTTCATACTTTGCTTTTCCAGGGCTCCTTTTATCTCTATCTGATCTGCCTCAAGATCTTCTACAGTGCTTCTGCAGTCCTGTAGATGTAGATTAACCTCTTCCTTGAATCTATCGTATATTAATCTCAACTGCTTCTGCTGGTCTGCATTTTTGTTAAAGGAATAGGTGAGAAAAGGTATGAAAGAGAAGATGGAGAAAACATCTCCTATGAAAGCCGTGCACAAACATAATCGTATGACAAGAAAGTGCTTAGAAAGGAAAATATTGAATATGGAATTCAGAAGCAATCAAAATATATATAGATAGCTAGACGTTAACAAGTTATAGAAATGGAAAGTGAGACATCAAATGCGGAGACATTGTCAATAGTATCATCCCGTATTCTTAGATGTGAGTGATTCTTCCCAATGTTTTTGAACCTGTGATTGTTGTTATACCTTTATGAAAAAATATCATATGACATTGAAACTTGGTATTTCTGCCAATACAGATGTCAATTATTTGAATTTATCTGAAACTTACAAGCACTTGTATTTTCACAACTTCTCAATTTTTTATCCTAATATTTTACAGTAAAACCAAAGAGAATTTTAAGTGAGCCAAAACAGGGGGCAAAATGCTGAATCCTTCAAAATGGTCAGCTAACCATCCTCCTAATAAATTCGAAGAATTTAAATTAAAAGTATTAAATGAAATTATAAAAGCATATCGTAATATCTTGAGAGCTTAAAAAGCATTTAATTTTTTGTGACCACTCTCAACCATAGAGTTTTGCTGGATAAAGTATCCAACGACCAAGTACTCAACAGCCAATCATTTGAAGTCACATCATTTTTTTCAAACTTAATTATTTTTTAAGTAATTAAAGTTTTGTATTAAGACAACCAGTACTCACCGTTTATCAAGGATACCAAAGAATTCTCCTTAATAAAGAGGACTATTCAGAGTCATTAAGAGGTTTCAGAATTTTTCAAAGACTATTAAGTGTCCAATGATTCATATGAAGGCAGAAATATTATAGCCGAAGCTGCACAATGTTTAGTTATTTTCTCTTGGACAGAAGGTTTCGGAAGTTGAATTTAAAAAGAGAATATGAAAAGGAGAAAGATGTACAGAATAACTATATCAGTTAAATCAGAACACTAATTAATTTAAGCAAAAATTGAAGTAGAAAGTTTGCTACCTTCAAATCTTGTTTCTAGCCGTTTTCTCTTTGATTTATTGAGATTTGTAAGCTTTCCTCTGAAACATTTATTCAGAAACGCATAAAAGCATGATATATGGGAAGTTTTAGAACTACTTAATGTAATATACGTACAAGTCTGTTTGAATCTCCGAATGAACATCCTGCAGCTGGAAATGTATGTCTTCAGCAACAGACTTCAAAATTTCTGAGGATTTCTGACTAGTCATCAACTTCAGTTTGTTCTTAAGTTTGGCCAATTCCAAGGAGAACAATTCAACAGCCCTAACAAATTGGTGAGAATCATACAATTAAAAGTTGTTTAAATATGAGTTGTATTTTGTACTCTTTCTTACTCCTCACCAAGTTCATCATAGAAAAAGAGAAAACACCTTACAAACCCATCTTGAGTCTGTTCAGAAGCTTCATCGATCGAGTCGCTTTCTCCTATCTCTAATGAGAATGAAAGTTTGAAGATTAAACATGTCAGAATAGCATATTTAGATATTAAATATCAAGTACAGAGTGTAAGTATTACCTTTTGAAGACACAGAAGCTGGGCTGGTATCATTAAATTTTATGCCTTTATGTTTGCACAGCCTTTTGATTGGATGAACTGCAAAACTTTTCCTCTCAGCAGGATGCCTTGCTCTTGAACCTACATATGAAACAGAAGATGGTTCTATCATAAAAAGATGAAAAATATTAAAGGAGGAAAAAAAAATCATCTGATAGCCCAGATAGTGTGACTGAAGTCAAACCAGCAAATGCATCGAAAACTAACACAGGAGTTTTAGAAGAGCATGTGCCACATTTTCGGCTAACAATTATATATGATGAAGTTTAATTTTCTGCCAAAAATTATCAGTGTTTTTCATTCGTCGGGATTCACAACCAACAGCAATCTACTGGAGGTTGCCGCACATCAAACACTCTATACCAGTGGATTTTTTTTCTTCTTGGGTTTCAGTTTGCAAATTTCATTAAGAGTCTACAAGATAATGCATCTTATTTGATGAAAGCCAAACCTTGATGACATCCTTGGAAGTTCCTCTCCTCAGATGATGAATCAGATGATCCATCCTGCTCTTGTGTCTCTATCACGAAAGGTTTTTCTTTTCTAGGAATAGAATACTCACGTTCTTTCATATGCTGAAGTATATTAAGGAATCGAAATAAATAGAAACATAACATCTCTAGTTAGAGGACAAAAAACATGAAAGTATCAACTTGAAACACAAAAGTAATAAGGATACATAAGACTTGTCTTGTTCGCTTGTTGTGAAGTCTGGCTCCGAAGCCCGAAAAGTCCTTAAATTACGAATGGACCCAAGAGAAAATCTTGTTCTTTCGTTTGATGCTGGACTACTAGCCTCATTTTCCTTTAGGTACGTCTTTGGTGTCGTGCTAGGAGAGTTCAAAGTAGGTGTCTTAAATTGAAATGTAGGACTTTGAAAATCATCTTGTGACTTGGCAACACTCTGTGTAAATGGAATACTTCTACACTCCTGCTGGTTTCCATTTTCTGATGCCTCAAGTTCTACACACTGATCTGTATTATTTACTGTTTGTGGCTGGTAAAATTCTTTTTCTTGATCTACCTTCTGTGCCTGAGGGATTTTTGTCTGATAATCAGGTAAGAAACCGCTAAATCCTCCCATTTTAATCCCAAATGAAAATGGAACCCCTGCATGCTTTGGTGGATCAGTCTTCGAAGTGTCTTGGTGAAGTTTATCTGCAGTATAATTTTCAGTAAAGCAGATCTTACGTCGCCCTATTTGGGGATTCTTTCCCTGACTCTTCTTCTTTAACGACACTGAGGAACCGGCATTTGGAAAAGCATCTCGGCCACCAACCCCTTTTTCTTCAAAAGACAATATACTTTTTTCTTGATGCTTCTCTGCATCTCTGGAAATTAGGCCACTTTTACCCTTTCCCTGTTGCTTTTGGGTAACCGCTTTCTTTCTGCTCCTAGAACGAGTGACTGGCCTTTTACAAGTATGGCCAGGACTTTCTGAATCAGTTTCTATAGTATCTGAATTTTGTCTGCTCTTAACAAATTTGTTTTCCTTCTGGTCCAAGCGCTGCTTGAGCGTTAAACTTTCCTCGTCCACTTTAGGAGTGTGAGAGCCTGTATCTTGAGTCTTAGGGGAAGAGGTTGTCCCCAATATTTGGCAAAGCTTCATCCTCAAATTTTCAGTTTTGTTTTCTGTTCTGCTTATCTTGTCTTCTACCTTTGTTTTATCAGACTCAAAAGCTTTTGGTTCTTCAGTGGTCCCATCATTCCTTCCCTTCCTTCTAGCGCTTCTGCTAGTATCCCCATCAAACTTCTTGTAATTATTAGAAGGAAAAATTGAAGTTTGATATGAAAAAAACTGAGTCCCAGCTTTACACCCTATACCATCATGCTCATCCCGCACCCCGGGAGAGACCAGTAAAATAGAGGTTTGGTTGGCTTGAATATTTGTCTCAGAAGTAGGTGTCTTTTGGTAAAAGGATTTAGACATCCAAGAACACTCCATCGCTTTTGGACCTCCAATTTGCTTAATTTTAGAGGAAGCTGTCACTCCTTCAGCTTTGCTTTCTTTTCCGGTGAAATTTCCTACCTTAGAGGTTACCCTTTCTGTATTTGGCATGACAGCTCCGTCCCCTTTCATGGCTCCGCATCTTGTACTAGCTTTTGAATCTGCCATAACTCCTATGGAAATTTTCCTTGACTGGCTTGAAGGATGAATATTGCTGCCCAGACTCCGACAAACATTTGCTTGCTCCTGAATATATGGTTCAAATCCATGAATTTATTAATATATCTTTTCACTCAAGAATAGAAACACTGCAACTAAAATCATAATTAATCCTATCCTTTAATGTCAAAGAGAAGAGCAATCGAAAATAATAGTCAGCATTTATTTTTTGACACTTGCCTACAATTATTATGAGTGCTCAGTCAGCATTTCCAACAGCACAAACCAAACATCATCAAAACAATATTCACATGAGAAATTTAAAGCGATGAATAAACCTAACCAAACGAACTACCAATTTCCAAACTATCATAAGTGAAATATTCAAGAGCACAGCGACCAAACTAATTCAGTTCATAAAAATCGTCAAATTAAGATTTCTACTTACATCATGCAGAACTTGCCGCGCTACAGTGTCCATTGTTAGTTGCAAACTGGCAATTTTAGTAATGCACACTAACTGACCTGAAAATGTAACAACCAACTTTTATTAGGTAATTAAGGTGTAAAATTAAAACAACAAACCCACGGATAAAGCTTAACAAATTAATGGGAGAAACCCATCGCTCATGAACAAAAGGAACAAAGCCACCGTATGAGTCACCATATCACGATGTTTCTCCCGACAGAGTTTACAATACGGAAAGAAACCATTATCTCGAAAGTTCCTTCTCAACAGCCAAGCAGGATTCAAATAACAACCTCAAAACTTAAGCAAGAAAAATCATGCACATTATTCAAATGAACTAAGTACGTGAACGCAGAAACGAAAATAAAACTAACCTGAAGCGCACTCCAAACAAACTAAGAATTTGAACTCAAAGATTGATTATCACCTGGAAATAAACCCTAGAGGAAAAAAACGAAATGAAGAATTCAGAATCGGCACCAACATAGACATACTCTCAAAAATTCAAACGAGTTTTAAAAGCTACAATCTATGTTTGATCTGAACTCACGGATGATAACAAGAGATGCTCTGAATGAAAATCATGTTGAGAGAACACTTACGATGTTACTCTGCTCCGATCGTCGTAAAGCTCCGTTTAGAGAAATGCGAATGTTGAGAGATATTTTGGAGCTCTCAGTGGATGGAGTGATGAATTTGGTTTTGTGGACGAAGTGCGTATTTGGTTAGCTGCAAAAAACAAAAAGGCGGGAATAGAGCTAAACGTCCTCTGAGTTTCTACTGTCAGCGTGATGCGTATTGCGCCTAATTTTCGTGCGAATGGACTATTATACCCCTGTATTTGAATTACTATTTTAATAATCAACCAATTTGATTTTTAACTGGAATCAAGGGCGCCAACTATGTGATGTGGCGTACTAGCAAGTAGCAGCAGCATGCCAACCTATTCCTATTGAGTTTGGTGTTCATCTCTTCAATACACAATTGAAGTTTTGTTTTAAGTATATATTCTCTTATGAGAGTTATTTTAATAATATATGTTTATGTTTACGTCAAATATTGGATTGAATAATACTACATGCATAAGCCAATTGACTAAATTACATGAAATTAACGATATAATAGTAGTTTATTAAAATTTTAATTGCACTAATTATTCATTTATAAAAGAAAATCGAGTGTGAATGTTATTTTTTTATTACATTTAGGTTTCCTTTTCATGCGAGCTTATCAAGAAATATAATTCTACATGAACTACTAATATAATGTGTAGTTGATTATATTATTATGTGTAATAATAGCTTTAGTTTTGTTGATGATAAATTATTTACCAATCAAAGTTGTTTTAGTTGGTAAGGAGTTAATTTAAACTTACAAGTAGAACATGAAAATAGATTATACCGTGAATGGGGTATAGAGTCAAGTCTATTTATGGATTGACATGATTAATAAAAAAATTTAGTTCAAATTTTTTTTAAATTCTATTAATTTAAATAGATCCGACTCAAATTTTAAAATAAAAAAAATAGATATTTTATTAATATTGTTACTTTTTTTATTATTATTATTATTATTATTATTATTATTATTATTATTATTATTATTATTTATTAATATTAGTATTTGTCATTTTAAATTTGTTAATTATAGATTTTTTATTTTTACGGTTGTTGCATTCTTGCTAGTTATAATTTTATTAGATTTTGTTATATATAAAGGTCTAGTTTAGCTTATTTAAAAAAATATAAAATATATTATTTAAATATTTTGTGTGAAATATACTTTTAAATATGGTTTCAGGTCAGACCAAACTTTTAAAAAATGTAAGGTCATACTCGGGATAAAAAAAACCTATGATAGTCCATAAGTCATACTGAAAAAAAAAAAATCTATGATAAATCATAGTCAGGCTCATGCCAAAAAAATTAATTGTAAGTCAGAATCAGACATTTCAAATAATTGTCTGACCTAATTTATTTTTACCCCTATTTACAAGATCATAGGTTCAAGTTTCGATTTCGATGTGAATATCTATTTGATAAGTGATATGTAAATAATTATGTCAGCGTTATTTAAGTTTTGAGACGTACTATGACTCTAATAAATCTCTGAAATCCAACGCATTTATATAAATATTCTCTTAAAGTTTTATATAAATGTTTTCTTGGAACCTTGAGTTTATTTATCTTGCTCGGAGAAAATGTTTGTGTTTATTGATCACCTAAGTATGGCACCTCTATTGATGGAAGTCACCATGCCTGGCTTCAATTCCTTTCTACTACTTTTAGTTGATGTTATGGGGTTGAAATAATAAGAAAGTAGTTTGGTTTTGATTGTTTTCTCCTTTTTTCCTTTAGATGAAATATTTGCAGTTTGTTTTGAAAGAAAACTAAAAAAAAAAAAAAAATTAATCTGATTTAAGTCAATGCAGTTTAAATTGAATTAATTTTCAATTGATATAAATTATAATTTAATATATTATTTTAATAATAATATTATAAAATTACATTAATATAACAAATTTGAAGTAAAATATTATATATAATATATTAAAAATTAATATTACAATTATAATTGAATTAAATGAAATAATAATAAAATATATCAACTTTAAAAAATGATATTTGTTAAAAATTAAATGAAACTAACAATTAATAGTTTCATGTAATATCTCGTACTAATATAAAATAAATAAATATTAAATTTTATAAATGCAATATTAAACTTATACAATAATATAAAATGTAATTTGATTCGAAATATTTTCACAGAAGAAAATCAAACTTATGCAATAATATTGATTATATGTAGTTTTCAATTTTTTTTATTAGTTTACTATTTTTTAGTTTATATGTGAACACCCCTTAATTTAAATTTTGTTGTTCCTATAAGAATATTATTAATAGATAAAATGTAAATATTCTTGAAGTCTCCGGACTTTGTCTAACATCGAAACTTCATTTATTAAAATAAATTGCATTAAACTCTCATGAGTTGTCCTTAAATAACATAATTTGAAAAAACATTCATATCCTTTATATTTGTGAAAAAAACTGCAAGATTTTTTTTTTCTGCACTTATATATCATTTACTATATAATATGATTAAGTTTTTTTCTTTAAGTTGTAGATGTACGATTATATATATAGTATTTGTAATTTTGAAATATAAAGTTATATTTTTAACTACACAATAAAATTGTACGTTCTAGTGTTATTTATTTTATAAATGACATATAGAGTGGTAAGTGTGACGGACAAAATGTTTGCACAATTTTTTTAATGAATACATAAGAGTAAATGTATTTAGAAAATTAAAGGGTTGTGAGTGTCGTTTAAAGAAACTTAAAAAAAAGATAAATATAATTTCCTCTTTTAAAAAATAAGAAAAACACATATCAAAATTCTAACCATAACACATATTAATATTAGTGGGAGCCTTGATTTTTGTTTTAATTTAAAATAATATAATAAAATGAGAGTGACTTTGAGTTAAATATAATTTTAACTCTTACAAAATTATGATATTTAAAGTTTAGTTCCTAAATTTTTTATTCACTTTTAGTATCTACTATGACTTTATGGAGACTAAAAATATATATTTTTTAAATAAAAATTGAAAATAAGGATTAAAAGAGAACAATTTTTTTTGAATGACTAAAAAGTTGAGATTTTTTATAAGGGTTAAAATAAAATTTTGAAATTTTAAAGAGACTAAATTTTTTTATTTATTTTTTAATTATTAAAATTACATTTTTTTTATTAGAGATTTAATTTTTAAAATTATAACTTGGCCTTCCAAATGTTTAAGACGACTTTAGTTAATATTGTTATTTTTTATCATAAATTAAGTAATCCAATACATAATAATAAAGATTAATATCTCATGTAAGATTACAAAAGATATATCATTTACAATTATCTTTCTTTTGCATTGTGTAATAATTTTGATGCAAATAAAAACTAAAAAGTATTTTTTTTAAATACGTTTTTGACGCAAATACAAAATATGATATGTATCGTTCATATATACATATTATTTTCGGACAAAGAGGAAGATTTTTCCAGTCATATCTCATTAATCACTTTAATAATTTAATTAATCACTAAAATACAAGTAATTAATAATCTAAAGAGAATAATAAATACGAAAATTTATGATGTCTCGTATTTTATATTAAAAATTGTATTTAAATAAAACACTAGATTAAAAAAAATACATATGGAATTAAATATTTTAAATTATAAAAGAGATATGAATTTATATTGTTAGGTAATTTTTGTAACTTATATAAAGTGTTAAATTTTTAAAAAATATTAGATGCCAGTATAAAATGATTATATCTCTAAATTTTGTGTTAGATATAATTTTTGTTTGATAAAAAAAAACTGTAAGAAATAAAACTAATTTACCCCGATAAATGATAATGACTTATTTTCACTATGATGATAAAAAGAATACGTGACAGTAAATGAGTCATTTCCCAACCCAAGCCGCGTAAAGAGTGGTGCACTGCAGTGTGTAAGAGGTAATTGCAATTTGCAAGCAAGCAGCTGTTTGGACATTGGACAAGTATTGGTTCTGTTAAAGATAACGAATAACGAAGTGGAACATTCTTCCTCTATCTCCATTACTACCCGCCATGGTCACACTTACCCTCTTCAACGACCTCCCATTCCCACCCACTCAAACCCTTCTCCGCCCCTCTCTACATTCTCCATTTCATTTCTCCTCGCCAATTCCAATATCTAAATTCCTTCGCAATCACCATAACCCTATTCTCCGCCTCCGCTGCTCAATTGCAGAGGAATCTACCGCGTCTCCGACCAAAACCGCCTCAAATTCCGGTTCCGTCGCCAGAGGCCATTCACCTGTTGATTGTGTTGTCGTAGGCGGTGGTATCAGTGGCCTCTGCATCGTCCAGGCTCTTTCCACCAAGCACGCCAATGTTGCTCCCAACGTTATCGTCACCGAGGCTCGAGATAGAGTTGGCGGCAATATCATCACCGTTGAGAGGGATGGTTACCTCTGGGAAGAAGGTCCTAACAGTTTTCAGCCATCTGATCCTATGCTCACCATGGTGGTATGTAGCAGTAATTAATCTCCTCTTTCTCTTTAGGGTTTCATTGGCAATGTGGCTGTAATTGGTTGAAAATGGCTGATTAGATAAACAGGGCTTATAGAATAATCACTTATCATATATACAAGTGCTTATTTATAAACTAATTTTTTAAGGATAGATAAAATAATGTCGAATGCTGAACTCCGATGATGCCCGCTATAAGTTGTTATCATAAACTATTTGACTCAAAGAAATAAGTTGAAAACACCTCATGAACATATCATATGTACATAAGCTGTTTTCATAAGCTCTTCAGAACAGTCTCACAATCAAGGTTGTCAAATTCGAGTTTTTAAGTAAATTTGTTTTGTTTAGGTGGAGTCGACATGTAAATCAAAATGTAAATTCTTCGAATTCACGTTAAATTAAAATAATATTGAAATTAATATTTACATGACATATATACTTATATAATACCATAAATACATCAATAATCGAAACTTTCAGCTTAATTATAAAGTAAAAAACTAAAAATATACAAAACCACCATAATAAATTCGATGAGTGCGATATTAGGAGAGTAGTTCCCTGAAAACACTGAAATGAGAAGATGAGTGCAATATTAGGAGAGTAGTTCCCTGAAATCACTGAAATGAGAAGACAAAACGTTAAACGTGTTGATGAAGACTGAAAAGTAGGTTTTTAGGTTGGGCTTCAAAAATTGGGCATAATTTTAAAATTAGGGTAAAAACGCTATACAATTCGAATTCATACGAATTTACCCTAAATTTGCATATCCACACGCGTTAGTTCGTTCTCTGGTACGAATTTATCAAATTTCAACTTTATTAGCAAGTTAATTTGTTTTTGGCACCTAAAAACGTAAATTCATTAGTATTTACGCATTAAAACACGATTTTGATAACCTTGCCCACTAGAGTTTATGTCACCAGATAAACTAAAATAAGCCGATTCAAACGGGTTGATTGAGTTTTTGGCAACGGTTGTTTCATTTGGCAGGTAGACAGTGGTTTGAAGGATGAACTTGTTCTGGGAGATCCTGATGCGCCTAGATTTGTGTTGTGGAATGGGAAATTGAGACCGGTGCCGGGAAAGCCGGCTGATTTGCCTTTCTTTGACTTAATGAGCATAGGTGGCAAGCTCAGAGCTGGCTTTGGAGCACTTGGAATTCGCCCTCCTCCTCCAGTGTGTTCTCTTTTGATCCTTTTCTTTTGTTTAATTATTACTACTTGGTGTCAAATGAAATATCTGGAAGGATAAATAAATGCAAGTGTTCTTAATTGGATCTTCTCATATGATATAATATTGTCGAAGGTTACAGGGTTATGAGGAATCAGTTGAAGAATTCGTGCGTCGTAATCTTGGTGATGAGGTTTTTGAACGCTTGATAGAGCCCTTTTGTTCAGGTTAGGGCCACCAATCTCTGTCATTGTCCCTGTTTTCCACTCTTTCTGTTGGTATTCTTTTCGACCTTCCAAGTTAACTAACTTTATTCTATGATGTACTGGTAGAGATTTCTGTATTCTATAGGTGTTTGGATTATAATATTCAGTTTTTGGCCAATAAAATGTAATCCACCATGATAATTGCTTTTTAGCCTAATAGAATAAAAAGTTTTATGGACTCCCCAAAGAATATTTCAAATCCATCCTCCAACTCGTCTCTTGAAAACTGAAATTAAAATTTGCATAGATTAAACTTTCGTTCATATGGAACTTGAAACATAAGTGGCCACACTTTTTGGGACTGTTCTGTATCTTTCTGAGTACTGTATAATGATCCTTGAATCCATCATGCAAGACTGAACCAAATGCACGATTTTCTTGTTTGAGTTTGTTGGGGCCATGGGAAGGGGAATATTTTTCATGAAGCAACACCACTATGTTCTAATTGGTTTATAACATGTGCTGGTTTTGACATTTATAATACTTAAAATTTGATCCTCTACATTAATTTAAGGCGTAATTCCAATTTTGGCCCCTCTAGCTTAAATGGCGTGTAATTTTTGGTCTCTAGTTTTTTTCCAACGATTTTAGTCCCTCAAAATTTAATTGTTTCAATTAAGTCCCCCCATCCCTTTTCATCTGTCTAAAACTCTGAAATTCTCATAATTTATAAAAATTATAATTTGAATAGATTAAATTGTTTTTAAACATTATTTTACTTAAAATTCACCAAATTTTATTCTACCCTAATCTCACATTGTACAAAATTCTTCAAATTTTTTCACTTTTAATTCATATCTGAAATCTAACATTGAGCCCCAATTTTTTTAATAAAGAATTAGACTTCAGAGGATTTATGTGAAAGACAATTGATGGTAGGACTATAGTTGATTAGTTTTTAAAATAGAGGGACTATCATCGCTCAAAAAAAAAAAACAAACTAGAGGGCCAAAGTCGCACATAGCTCAAACTACAAGGACCAAAAGCTTAATTAGGCCTCAATTTAATAAGTGCATCATTTGTCTTTCCTCCATTTTCCCTTTTATAAACGATATTGAAGTATATGGACAAATCAACAATTGGGCAAGCACTTACTGCAAATAGTAATCCATGATCTTACTTCATCTTGCTTTTCTATCCTGTTATGAGTTTTTTACTGTCTGTGTTAAGGTATTGGAAATCCTACTTAGCTGAATTTTGTGATATACAGGTGTCTATGCTGGTGATCCTTCAAAATTAAGTATGAAAGCAGCATTCGGGAAAGTGTGGAGACTGGAACAAAATGGTGGTAGCATTATTGGTGGGTCTTTCAAAGCATTACAAGAGAAAAATGGAGCTACTAAACCACCTCGTGACCCGTAAAAATATATTTTCTCTGGAGTTTTTGGATATTTTGCCATAACTTATGGGTTTGTTCACTAATTGCAACAATTGTGTAGGCGTCTGCCAAAACCAAAGGGTCAAACTGTTGGGTCTTTCAGGAAGGGACTTACCATGTTGCCAGAAGCAATTTCTGCTAGGTATTATTTGTTGTGTTATACCAATGTTCTTGTTGATTCGCCGGTATTTGCGTGAGTATTGTTCCTAGTGAATTGTGTTCCTGTTGACAGGTTAGGTAGCAAGGTGAAATTATCTTGGAAGCTTTTAAGTGTTAGTAAACTGGATAGTGGAGAGTACAGTTTGACATATGAAACCCCAGAAGGAGTCGTTTCTTTGCAGAGCAAGACTGTTGTCATGACCATTCCTTCCCATGTTGCTAGTACATTGCTGCGTCCTCTGGCTGTAAGTTTCTCTCAAAAGGGGATTATATCAATTTTCTACTTCGATGATGACTGTTTTATCAGTTGAATCTTTTGGATCTTGGTCATATGCCGTATTGAAATTATGTTTGTGTGAAATTTGATCCCTTACTGTAGGTCTTTAGTTTGCTGTGCTTGCGTGTCTTTTGCCTCTTTGCATGTGTGGGTGTTTATTTTGTGTGCAGTGTGCAGTGTGCATATGCATTGTATTTTCTTTGTGCCCATGGTTGCACATGTCACTATTTATCATCCTCTGAATTTTATAGAAAATAATTGATTTCCTACACACATGTGGATAATTTTGACATACTCTGCAGAAGAGTTAGCCTTTCAAAAAACTTACAAATATGGATAATTTGTTTGTGGTTTCTTTAGTGATTAGCAATAAACAGTTTTCAGAATCAAACTAGAACAGGACACAAGTTTGTCGTACATACTGTGCGTACTGCATAAGTGTATGACTGAAATATATGGATGCCTATAAGTTTGATTACACCAGTACTTTCATATCAATCATAGTTCCTTGTTTATTTGTGCTCAACTGTGAAATTACTGTTTATTGAGAAATTTAGAAAACCTTATAATCTTTTCTGGTAATGGTATACTAGTGGTGAAATGCAAGGTAAGGCTGCATATAAAATATCAGTGATGTGTTCAGCCATTCCTTAGACCCCTCATGGCAGAAGCTATATTGCACTAGGTTCCTTAAATATCAGTTGTCTACTTGAAAGCCAGGGTTCCAGGATCACGACGCCACATTCCTTTTGAGATAGGCTTTGGCTTGAGTCTGATAACAAAAAATACTTGTTAACAAACATGATAGTTGCCAATGTATAAATTGAAGCATTTATTTCTGACTATATTTTAATATCTCTTGCAGCCTACTGCCGCAGATGCACTTTCAAAGTTTTATTACCCTCCGGTTGCTGCAGTTTCCATTTCCTATCCAAAAGAAGCCATTAGATCAGAATGCTTGATAGATGGCGAGTTGAAGGGGTTTGGTCAATTGCATCCACGTTCCCAAGGAGTGCAAACATTAGGTAAATATTTGATTTTATAATGCAAAAGTGGGAGCTCACTGCACATTTAAGTTGCCACACGTTTTTTAATTATTACCATCCAAGTATGAATTGGGGGCTGTGGAATATGTTGTAGTGGTTTGGCAGGTATAGTAATGATAACATATTTGTGGGCTTGACAGGAACTATATACAGCTCTTCACTTTTCCCTAACCGAGCACCACCTGGAAGGGTTCTGCTCTTGAATTATATTGGAGGGGCTACCAATCCTGGAATTTTATCAAAGGTGCATCATTTATATTAAACATGAACATCTAGCATAGGCGCCATTGTTTGAGCTGTTATAGTGTCAAATTAGGCGAAAGTGAACTAGGCTCTTTTTCTTCTTTTTGTATGGAAACTTCAAGGATAGTAAAGAACCGTTAATGATTTTCACTACTGGGTTGTATGGCTGTTTCGAACAACCCTGGTCCAATGACCTTACTTCAAATGTTCACACTTTTCTGCATAAATAATAATTACTTAGGTTTAGTTTCTTAAGAGAATATTTGAAATCTTAGTTAAAGGAGTAAGCTGCCATAGAGGAGTACTCTAGGCCCCTTGTTTAGGCCACTTGTTCTGCTTCATTATGTCTTGATAATTGGTGGTTCTGGGTTTTAGGCATCATCTCTGTCATTTGATCGTATATGCTTGGATCCATACATGTTACATACTAACATACCTGCATTAGTTATTTTGTTAAAATGAAACGATTTCTCTATCTGTTTTATTAGATTTGTTTTCTTTACTCCTAACTCCTATAACCTTTTGTTTGATGGCAGACGGAGAGTGAACTTGTTGAAGCAGTTGATCGAGATTTGAGAAATATTCTCATAAACCCAAATGCTCCGGATCCGCTTTTTTTGGGGGTGAGACTGTGGCCTCAAGCTATTCCACAGTTCTTAATTGGACATCTTGATCTCCTAGATGCTGCTAAAGTGTCTCTAAAAAGTACTGGGTTTGAGGGGTTGTTCCTTGGGGGCAACTATGTGACTGGTGTTGCCTTGGGACGGTGTGTCGAGGGAGCCTATGAGGTAGCAGCTGAAGTAAATGATTTTCTCTCGCAGAGAGTGTACAAGTAGTGGCATATTTGTTTTCATGAAATGGGTGGGACTTCATGTATTCCATTGAATTGAAATGACAAAGTTTCTGTAATTTATTTATTGTGTTAGGTTCTTGGTGGCTTCTGTTACAGGTAATGTTTCGTATACTTCACATGCATATAGCAAGGTAGCTATCACTTTGCCGCCCTCATTTTGTAGAATTTGACCTGTTATATGTAAATCTAGACACTGCTTTGAAATAAATGCTTAAGTTACATGATTACAAGGTTTATGTCTTCAAGTACGCATATTTGTTTGAATAGATTTTTTGTAGTTCATTTTGTGGCTAAACACAGATGGTTTGCTCTGTGCTACCATACAATATTCAAATAACAATTGACCTACCAAGTGGCTTCTATTCTGGCCGTGTGTGGTGAGCAAAGAATAATTTCTGCATGGCAATATGGGTTGGATTCACGCTGAAAATAACAATAATAAACAATGATAACAGTTAGACACTAAAAGTGCGTCAAGCCCCCACTGTTAGCATTCAACTATTCGTTTTGGAGTGGTGGGGACATCCTTACATGGGGGATTTCAAAAGTAATTAAATGTAGACATCTAGAAGGTTTGACCAATGAATGTAACTCAGGGTTTCAAAGGAAACGTACAATGATGACCAAGGAACCAAGCAATGAAAAACAAGGCGTTAGAAAAGGAACAGCAAAGAAAATGGACGATTTGGTCTTCACATAGCAAGACACATTAGTGATGCTATTTAAGAAAAAGCGGATGTGTGTTACACCTTGCTTTTCTAAGGTTCAGCACACAGACTGTATTGGGAGACCACATGACATTTTGATGGCTAATCGAAACAACTTACTGTTCGGATGGTGGGGAACAGTTTTACCTTTTACTATACTACCTTTTTTTTTCCTTCCTTTTTACCTTGTTTGAAAATTTTGTCAAAAATTCCTCTTTAAATAGCAGTCGCCATATCTTTAGATTAACCTATCCTAGTAAACTTTGTTACCAATCAAACATGAAATATCGTTTTCAACATGTGACAAGGGTTAAGAAAATAATGCGTGAGAGAGTTGGATGTATCACTAATTAGATTAGATATACGGAGTTTTGCTATATACTTGATGAATATGCTATCGAATAATAGTATTAGTTTTCTAATATAATAATTAATAAATATTTGGAACAAATTAAAACTTTATGGCCTCTCTTTTTTGACTCAAAAACTTTATGACCTTGTCAAAATGTTTATGATAAATTTATAACAAATGATAATTATTTTGTAAGAAAAGGACTAATAACATACATTAATTTAATAGTGTGTTTCTAACATGTGTTGTGTTGAATGAAACTTATTTAATTATTTTTCCTTATAGTAGTATGTTATCAAATCGAGTTGATTGCCTGTCCCCTATATCATTTTACGACTAAGAAAAGACATTAATACTTTTAATAGATTCAACTCTTGTCACGTAGTTCACGATGTAATCTTTTGTTCTTTATCATCCTCAAATTACTGCAGATATATTAAACTAAAAAATACCCCATATCCATAAGTGCATTGCACAGATAGTAAAATAAAATGAAACCGCCTAAAAAAAAGGAAATAAATAGACACAACAACTCTTTTCAAATGAAAGAAAAAAGTGATGAGCTTTGTCTGGTGCAGTTAATTCATGAAAAGGAATGAAAGAACATATTTTCTAATCACTTCAAGAAGTATACATCAATATGTTTTCCTTGGTACGTAGCAGTATTTTTAGCCTCAATTCTACCAATGGCATTGTACATTTGGTATCTGCAACCAAGGTCCCTCACGAATAACACGATCCATTGAACATTGATTACATATTTAGACATTACTACCTTTGTATTGTAAAATATTTATACCGACCACACACTTTGTCTAACTATTATCTCTCTTGTAGTTGTAAATTTGTAATCGATCGCCAATACTATCTTCAAATATCTACTAATTCAAGTATTTTAATCATACAAATGTTGAACAAGTTACATGTGAGTGTTTTGCGCCAAAACGAAAAATTATACTAACGTATAAATTCGTTCTAATTATCAAAAGAGTTGTGACTTTTAATATCTTTTACGAGTTTATAATGTTTCCTATTATATTTTTAGAATGAAATAATATAAACAAAATTAATGTATATGATATTTATATAAGATATATCAACTTTTTAAATATCATTTTTTATTTATAGTTCATTTCAAATGAAATATATAATTAAAAATAGAAAACATATAATATCAATATAAATAATTTAATATTATGATTTTAAAAAGATATTTCAAATACAATTTCATTACTAAATATTTTATATCAACCTATATTGAAAATAGATAGTAAATTAACAAAGGTATAAAAAAATTAATATTTACTAATATATCATCTTACAATATGTGACTTTTTTTTTCACTTCCTTTCATTCCTATTTATAAGTAAAAATCAATAAACAAAAATTAACGTACTCTGCCCAAAATTTAGACTAAATATTCAATTTTTATTTATAAATAACAACAAAATGAAGTGTAGTTTTAATAGGAAGAAAATGAGAAATTCTGAATTATTATATGTATATAGGAGTGGAAATAAAGCACTCATTGCTTATGCGCTTTATGAATTGACACGTGTAATTGTCGGCTACTATGGCAACATTTTAGGTCTACTAATTACATATTACATAGGACAAAGAAAAAGAGAAATGGCGGGGTGGCGCTGTACCTCAAAAAGTGTTTTTTCTCTTTCTTTATTATTTAAACCTTATAAGTTGGCGGCTTCTTCAACTAAACTACTCATTCCAAAATGGGTAAAACCTCTACTTCTTCTTCCTCTTCCACCAACAGTAGAAGGAAAAATGTTTCCTCAAATGTTTCTTCCTCTATCACACACCAAAATACTACTACTCCACATCTTTCTCCTGATCTTAGACTTGGTTTGAGCATTTCCACAACTCAACAATATTTTGGCACTTCCACTTCAAGGTATGCAATAAACAGAACATTATTTATTACATCGTCAATTTTAGAATGAAATATAAACAAAATAATATATAAATGTATTAGATTTATATTGTAAACCAAATACATTTGTATTTTTTGTTTTTTATTTTATTTTGAAGAGTAATTTTTTTTTCTTCCACATTTGGTTGGTTGTAATTTAATTAGCTACCTAAATTAACAATTGTTTCACCTTATTAAATATTAATTTGTGTGATTGATTTCTGATAATATAGGGGACAGTGGCATCAACAAGGTGCTGAAGTAAATGATTGTAACGATTACAATAGCTTCTTTGTGAAGGTTTACATGGAAGGCATTCCAATTGGGAGAAAACTCAATTTATTAGCTCATGGTGGTTATCAAGAGTTAGTAAATACCCTTGAGCAAATGTTCGACACTACCATTCTATGTAAGTTAAATTAATTAATTAATTAATGCATTTTTAATTGTTTCCTTGTTATAGTTAAATGAGTAATTAATAATTAATGTGGTCTGTTTATTGGAACAGGGGGGACTGATATGGATGGAATGCAATCAGAGAGATGTCATGTGCTAACATATGAAGATGGAGAAGGAGATTTGATTATGGTTGGAGATGTCCCTTGGGAGTAAGTTAACTTAATTAATTAACTATGTCTTTTAATTTCACTCATTAATTTAATTACATTCTCTTCTAATTTGTGAATTAAATAATTACTAATGTTGTAGCTCTTTTATTGGTCATGTAGGATGTTCTTATCATCTGTGAAGAGGTTGAAGATCACAAGGGTAGATGCATTTGGGTGTTAAAAGCATATATTAGTGATCAAAATACTCTTAGATTATGTTTGAAGACTACCAAGGGGGTGAGAGAGATTGTGACAAAGTGGAAAAGTGAAGGGTTAAAGACCTTTCATTTGGATGTTTAAATTTTTGTAAAGTCCTTTAAGATTAGGTCCATTTTAAAATAGAAATGAACAAAGAAGTGTTTTAAAGGGTTATATAAGAATTTTAATCAATTGTTTTTTTTTATCATTATATGAAAGTCTTGAATAAATAAATAGATAGACACAATGTTACTTTATTGTCCACGCCCCTAGTTGCTTTATTTGATTCAAAGTTTCTAGAAGTCAAATTTTGGCTTCTATGTTACCGACATAATCTCGTAATAGTTAAGATCCTGCTGCTCGGCACAATCCACAAGGAAAATCAACAAACAAAAGGAAAATTGCACAAAATTAAACGAGGGATACGGGGTAGCAAAGTTGAAACTTGAAGCAGCTAATGTGGGAGGAATAAGGAGCATAAAAGGGACAGCCATAAGTACTATGTCGATAACAGTTAACTAAAGTTAGTGTATCTTTTCTGCTCGATGCAATACAACAACCCAGATTGATATGAGTTAGATAAAAAAAAAGTTGAATGTGTTTATTAAAATTTAATAAACATTCGATGCCAATTATGTTATTATTATAGAGTTTATCATGTTTCTTTCCTTAGTTTTACTTTGGATGTCGCAAAATCTATTTCAAAGATGTAGAATTTATTTTGACATGTATGGAGGTATTTTAAGTAAAATTGATTTTTTTTATTTATAAATTTAATTCGTAGATTTTAACTTCAAACGTAATATTTTTATTATTCAATTGACTTTTACATAGAGATGTCTAAACATAAATGATTGTTTTTTAATTCTAACTCAATTTTAACTAAAATTAATTTTGTATAATTAATTTATTTAAAATTAATTTGAATCCTTTGGTTTAACTTTTAGACCATGGACCTCCAAAGTTAAAACACCAACTAGCCCACTTTCTTGTCAAGCTTCATTAACTCATACAATATTTCATTTAGATATGTTTAACAACCCCAATACAGGTAGTATCGTACCTCCTTTGAGTATAAGTCCAAAACAAACACACAAAAATTCACGTGACAAAAATAAAAATAAAAGGGAGAAAAGACATGAGACAAAGTAGCAATTGACCTTATTAAAGAGAATAATTTATTTGAAGAGGAGTATTGAAAATTAAGAAATCTCACATAGGTGTGAGCAAGAGATAATGTTAAATGAGTAAACAATATCTTTCATCTCAAAAAATGATAGACGTTGTCATTTATTACAATAGTACTGAAATTAAGAAGAAAAATAGCAATTTTTATTTCTTCAACTAATTATCTATTGCTCAACATAGCCCATTACATTAAATATAAATTATTATTCGTGTGTTGTGATGACATGTTATATTTTTAAATACGTGAGACTTACATATATCATTTATTTTATGACTTAAATAACAATAAAATAAAACTAAATCTTCTCAATTTCATACAAATCGAAGAAATTCAGACCCAATTTTCCAACTCAATTGCTTCATGTTTTTCGAAACACAATTGTTTGAAAATTTTGAAATGTAAATCGTATTTTGCGTAAAAAAAAATTGGTAGGGGTGCGAGAGCATTGAGTGTAAAATGAAAAATAAATGGTAAAAGACTGAAAAGGGTAAAATTGAAGTCCAGTCCAAGAGGAATAAAAAATACGATGGGTCCCACCAATACCACAAACTTGTTTTGTTTTGGCAACAACACAAGCCACAAGGCGACAAAGCCGAAGAAGCCATGCCTCGAGCGCGCTTCAATTCAATTCAATTTTGAAAAACAAAAGACACTCTCTCTCTCTCTGTGGAGTCGACCGTTGACGAGAAGAAACAGCTTCACCAAGCAAAACTCCCAAAATCGAATACCACATTTGAATGTCATACACTATGAGACGCCATGGCTTTCAACGTCCTCTCCACTCTTTACAGGTAACTAACTCAACTCATCCTTTCTATTCTTTCATTTCAAATTATGCACATTTTATATGATGCTTATTTTTAACCTGTCATTACAAAATGTTACAGTTTGTTGGCATGGCAATTTATACTTTTCTGGTGGTCTGTTTCTACACTTTCCTCGGACTTTTCCTCGGAAATCGAACCGCCGAGATGACACTTACCTTCATCTTTTCCTTCATGGTGATTATTTTTTATTTTTTTAAGTATTCATTTTCATCTCAAATTTTGTTATTGTTTTCTTAAACAGATATATATTGTACTAATAACTTTGTTGTTTTGCATAGGCAATTTCGGTTATGTTTCTGTTTCTGAGGTGTACGGCGATTGATCCTACAGACAGAACAAGTTTCAGGAAGAAGATGAAGAAAAAACCTAAAAGGAATGGAATTCCGAAGCTGAACTATGGATTCATTATTGGTCAGATTGTGGTGAGGTTTTTCAGGAGGGTGGAAAAGAAGATGCTTAGGACATTCATTAAGAGGAAGTACTTGGATCCATTCAAGACTAGTGCACAAGTGGAACCTCTTCTCCCATTTCCACTTGTTGTGAAAGATGATGATGATGCTATTGCCCCTGATCTTAAAGAGGATGACATCTCATTTTGTACACTTTGTGATTTTGAGGTTCCCATTTTGCTTCCCTTGATTTTTATCTTATAATAAAGGTCTTTTTTAGATTGACTTATTTGAACTTGTCTACTGTCATTAGCACATGTGAGAAAGTTAGATAGAGCTTATGGAAACAGCTTATTACATGTAAATCATTTTCAGTTTATCAAAACAACTTATAACTTACTATATAAAAACAGTTTGACATTATTTTATCTTTTTGTCGTAAAAATAACTTATATAGAAACTTATAGCTTAATTAAGCAGATTATCCAAATAGACTCTAATTGTGTGGTTTAGATCTAACTTATAAGTTATAAAACTGTGTTCTTATGTAAATCAGGTGAAAAAGCACAGTAAGCACTGCAGAACATGTAATCGTTGCGTCGAAGGGTTTGATCATCATTGCAGGGTCAGTATTTTGTTAGGCTTCTGGCATTTATAAATTCCTTGTAATCTTTTATTGTTGATATATTATTCCTACTTTTATTGTTGATATACTATTATTATTTTCTTCTCATGTTTTCAGTGGTTAAATAACTGTATTGGGAAAAGGAACTACACTTCGTTCTTTCTTCTAATGATTTTTGTCCTGTTAATGGTTAGTACTCAATAGTATAGATAAATATAATATAATATTCTCTTCAATTTTTGTACACAGAAAAGTGTTTCACTTAGATTTTGTTGAATCATTTCCAACACTGTCTGTTATGTACGCAGCTTCTCATTGAAGGAGGGGCTGCAATTGCTATATTTATCAGGTGCTTTGTGGATAAGAGAGGATTAGAAAAGGAGCTTCAGAGGAAGCTTTTTTTAGAGTTTCCAAGAGGACTTCTTGCCACCATATGTGTAATAGTTATCTGAACTGTTTTTGGGAAATTTTGTATTTTGCCCTTGACTTGAATCTTCAATCTAACATCAATTCTGATTTGCTTTGAACTTCTTTGAATGCTACAGATGTTACTTCTCTTATTGACAGCTTATAGTTCAGCTGCACTAGGGCAGCTTTTCTTCTTTCACGTGCTGCTAATACGTAAGGTAGTTTTCTTTCTTACTGTTTTAAATGTCAACTATGATATAGTACTATGTTTTAATATTAATTCAAGTAGATGCTTAATGATTAGTTTGTCAAAGTGTTCAGAAGACAGACACATACTTTGATAATTAGTTCAGCCTTCCATTTTACGTGATGTTCTTTTATTGCTGTTGAATGTCATTTGATTTGTTTAAAGGGGATGAGGACCTATGACTATATTCTGGCGATGAGAGAAGAGAATCAAGCCATGGAATTGGAATCATTTGATGATTCTGACCTCTCATCAGATGATAGCATTGATTTTGACTCACCTGAAAAGCCAACACTAATGTCAAGGTTTCTATGCAAAGGACAGAGGGAAAACCAGGTAAAAATTAAATAGACTGCATCATTTTATGCTTTAGTGTTGACCCAAGCCTTATATGGGAACTTTTTTGTGTGTTTTAAGAGCTCACCTAGGTTGTCTATCAAGATTGAAGGAGATACTGAACCTTCTCCTTTGATCAACACAAAAAGGTTTCATGTAAGCATTAACCCTTGGAAACTCATAAAGTTGACCAGAGAAAAAGCTCTACTGGCAGCTGAGAAAGCGAGGGAAAGGCTCATGCGAGAAAGACCGACAAGGGAGCATAGTTCGTTAAGACCTCTTCCATTGGAGACAAAACGCGGACCATTGATGGATGCGATTAAAGATATTGGGAATGAGGGAATTGGGTCAACACCTTTTATAGCAAAAGAGAAACTTCCTGTATCACCAATAAGGCTTTCAAGTCCAAGAAGAAGATTTTCTGCAGGCTCGCCAACGGTATTCTCTAGCAGCGTGATTGCATCTCCACAGCACAAGTATAGAAGCAGTTTTGACTTGAAGCTAGCAGGTGTGTCTAGGGAGCTTGAAACACACATTTCCAGGCAAGTTCTATGTTCAGTTATCAGCAAAGATGGAAGTGAACCTTCCCCAAGATAGGCTTTGTATTTTATAAATTGAGAATGATTCTCAATCTTAGAGAAAGATTTGTTAATATGTCCATTTTTTATGTAACAATGATTCCTTCTAATTTATACATGGGGTTATCAAACTTTATGTAACATGAATTTCTGTTTACTCTATATACATGGGATAGTTAAGCCAATGGACCTGTAACAATAACTCATTTATCAGTTAATTCTCATACATAGGTAATGCAATCATCTATCTGTGAATTTTTGTAATCTTGTTTTCCAAATGTTGTTAGAATAATATTGATTATTATTATTTTGTTCTTATTATAAAGACAAAATTGTTTTAAACCATCTTTTGATGTCCTCATTTCACTTCTATTGAAAACAAACCAATGACAATCATGCCGGCAAGCTTTTAATATAAAAAAAAAACACAAACTCACATTTAAAAGTCTTTTCATATGAGTGAAATCCTCTTTTTCCCTTTGCCCCAAGAACCTAAGCAGAGGCAGAGCATGAGAGCCACCTCCAGTGACCAATTCAACATAATATAACAAAATAATCGGAGGAGAATTGGGAGTTTTTGATTAAGCATGATAGAGTCAAATAATATTCAGCTGTGACCGCAGCAAACTTCACCATTCCTCTTCATTTGAGTGGCAGTTGTCTTCCGTGGCTAATTTTCAATATTACAATCAACTCCCTTTCTTTTCAATCATACTTTCGAATATCACAGTTTATTTATTGTAATAAAATCATATTTACGATTGTATGGAAAGAAAGAGTTCAAGTCATTTGACCATGACCCATGTCCTGCATAATCTTCTTCTAATATGGAGTGATAGGGTAATTTAATGATTTTGAGAAGAAAACATAAGAGTTTGAGAGATAGATGTGAGTTCAACTCACTTTCTTCAACATTTCTAAGAATTAATTACTAACATTTATCATTTTGAAGAAAAAATCCTAATACATTTTACGTACAGTAGTTTTCAAAATTCTAACAAAAAGGAAAATGCTGTCACAGATACAATTTAATCACTTAATTTAGGATTTAGATCCAATTCTTTGCCCCATATTCTAAAGGTGTGGTTTGTTTTCTTTTTACAGGGTAAAAATATAGTTCCTTATAGCTTCTACCCGTTACATTATATAAAATTTTAAAGTTCTGAGCATCAAAATTCTCCTTTACATAAATTAGTAGACGGATAAAGGATGAAGTGAAGCCTTCCAAATTGTTCCTTCTCATTGAATAAGTTGAAACCCGGTAATATATTAGCACGAGTGCTGCATTAGGAACTAGCACTTGTTGATGGCTCAACTGTACCAACCGGATCAGGGTTAGTATCAGTTCGAGTGCCTGCATTCCGTCTTCCTGATTTCTGATTCTCAGATTTATCCTGATCTTGCTTTACCAGCACTGGTTTAAACTGCCAAAAGTTCAAATGCAATAAAAAAGGGCTCAAGTACCAAAAGGAGTATCGTATGCAACCGCGTATAAAAATGGACAAGACGGAAAACACAGGATCCTAAAATTCTAGATTAGTGCAAACCTGATAAATAGAATATATAACATTTCTTCTTATTTGTGCCATCATCTCCAAGAAAAGGTTGTAGCCCTCAAGCTTATATTCAATAAGTGGATCACGCTGTGCATACCCTCGTAAACCAACAGCTTGCTGAACAAATTTTAGCGCTTGTAGATGTTCTTTCCACAGCCGATCGATATTGCTCAAGATCAGAAACCGTTCTGCTTCTTTCATCAAACCCGGAGCTTGTTGCTCCACAATATCCTATGGCAGCATTTATAGTCAGTCATGCAATGAAATATCAAATGAAACAAAGGTAAATGGAGATTGTGAACAAATATGGCACAGATACTAAAAGTCGATGCATTTGTGTTTCAGACGAAATCAAGCCCTATCAATAATCATAAATAATCTCAAATGACAGACAGCTCAAAATTGAAAACTTTGTAAAGGTTTAGTTTTGTTGATATTTTTCTATCTTTAATTAATGGACTATCCTCAATTTGATCCATACTCCTACTAGAACCTTTTTTGACGGAATGCTCCTATTAGGACTTTTACACAGATATTATCATACATGGTCATAAAAGGGGAAGAACTATACTAAGAGATTGCATTGCACTTATAATTTACATAAAAGATTGATCTTTGAAACCCCAAATGTAAAAAAAATGACAATTAAATATTAAGTAACTGTCCACTGACCCTTTTTTGCAGATAGGCTTGTTTACCCCGAAAACGGAGATTGCTCCGCAATTCCTCATAATCAGAACACTCGCTCCTCAACAGATCAGGGGTCAGATCTTTCAACAAGTAGCAATATCTGAAAACAAATCAAATATCTTCTGTCAACAAAATTGTCAGATCCAGATTATAAATGAAAACAGGAAACACGGACGATAGTTCATAACCACAGTATCAGTCATTAAAATACCCAGGCCAAATACCCAAGAGATTGGGCTAGTGTTTACAAATGTATGCTTCTAATTTTGACCACTCAGTTTGGACTTACGGGCAGTTTACAAAACAAAAGTTTCCTAAATCCATCAGGATGATATGGAGAGTGCTCTTAAGAATGCTTGGGGAATCTTAATATGTGTTGACGAAAAACAATCTGCCTTCTCATAAAACACATTTCAAAAAAATGTAACCCCTCATATTCCAATAAGGTTTTTAACAAAATATAGCAACCTTTGAAATATCAAATTACTTTGAAGTAAAATAAAATAAGTTGTCGAACTTAAAAATAAAAATTTGAAATTTAATTAGAATAGAAAAGTAAGTCATAAATACAAAGATCTAAATATACATACAAGAGTAGAACTCATCAAGTTAAACAAAAAAAAATCATAAACTAAGACTCTGATAGTGCTGAATTCGCAAGACAGAAATTTTGCATCCAGTCAAATTCGCTTAACGAATTTAAATTGGATAAATGAACTTGTCGGTCTAAGAAGGGCTGTTGGGCTGTAGTCTGACACTCTGACCCACCCAACTTAGTAAATCATTGGTATCATTGGAAATTTTGAAAAATAAAATAATAAAATATATAGTGTACTACTTTTACAACAAAATGCATATTACATTAGTTAATTATATAAATAAATAAGAGATACTTTTTTTTTACAAACTACTTTATTAAATGCAAAACGTAGTTTTTTAATATTTAATATTAAGTAACGTAAACCTGAAGCTACTAGTAAGCTAACATCATTAACTGTTGTACTATGGAACCCGCACTAGTTCAGCCTGCTCTGTGAAACCACCTAGTTTTTGCCAATTCATGGTAGATCAATTTGGTCCTATTTGGTAGACATCAAGCAGTCACAAAAAATCTTACTGGCTCATAGTTGAAGAGGCAGATTGGCTTGTCCAGGTTTAAAAGTGTCTACTTAACAAGACTACGAGATCATTCATGCTATATAATTAAACAAAAGAAGGCATCAAACACAGAATAAAAAAAGTTCACTTACTGCTGAATTTTGGCAATTAGTTTATCAAGATCCCAGCTGTCTTTTGGAGCCTCAGAACCAATGTTGGCCTAATTCATCACAAGGTTTTATTTTTGCATTACACGATGGAGCAAGCTATAAAAAGAACCATAATTTTAGCATAGGCTTACCTCTAAAATGTCATCCATTGTCAATTCAGCATATTCAATAAGAAGAGACTGAAGATTGTCTGATTGAAGGGCTCGTCTTCTCTCTGTATAAACACGATCTCTTTGGCTATTAAGTACTTCGTCAAACTCAAACAATTGCTTCCGAATGTCAAAGAAATAGTTCTCCACTTTCCTTTGGGCTTCATCTAATGCTTTGGTTAACATCTGAGACTCAATAGGTAAGTCTTCTACTCTGAAAGCTCGCATTAAGCCCTGCATATCACAATATTACCCATGTTTTAGGAAATCAAAATCCTGGTGCAGTAGCAAGACCATAACCACATTACCTGAATTCGGTCTCCGCCAAATATCCGAAAAATATTATCTTCAAGACTTAAAAAGAAGCGGGAACTTCCTGGATCCCCCTGTCTACCACTTCGACCGCGCAGCTTTAGAAATTAAAGTTCCAAGGTTAAACATTTATTTGACAATACTATTTTGTGGAAGGGAAGAAGGAGCGATAGAAAGGAGATATGATATCAGTGAGAATAATAGACGATAAGGGATATGTTAATGTGCAAGGTGCCAGGGCCACTAGCTATTCCAGTCCCCTATCCTCCTCCTTCAACCCAACAAGGAAAAGGAGAGAAGAAAAGAAAACCTGATTATCAATTCGCCGTGATTCATGACGCTCTGTACCCACTACATGTAATCCACCAGCCGCCACAACCTGCAGTCAAAATGCTTAAAAAAATGAATAAACGACAATAGATCATGGAAAGTGTTACTCTTCAAAACAAATTGACCTTTTTCCTCTCTTCCTCAGTGAAGACTTTATATTCCTTGCTGATTTCCACAAATGCATTTCTCAGCTCGGCAATGACTTCATCTTGGGCAGGGCCCTACATAAAATCCGAATGACAATTTGATAATACTAAGATTAAAAATTCACAAAAGTATTAAAACAAAGAAGAAAGTTTCATTTGCCTTAAGTTTTCTAATAATTACACTAGCCATCAACAGAATGTCACCTTTTCAGAGGAATATGATAGGCGCTCCTCTGCTTCCAGCTCAGTTAATGATCTCTTACCCCATGTTTTAACAGCTAATTGCACGGCCTTCTCAGCCAATTCGGTATTTTTGTTTGACAGTTGGCATGGAAACAGCTTCTCATTCACCTGGATAATAGACATATGTGGAGATTACAAACAGTAACTATAAAAAAAAGTATGTTCTTATTGCGTATACGGATACACACTAGCTAAAACTAACACCAAAATTTTCATTTTTAAGCAAAGTATATTTGTGGGTATTTTAGTAATATAAAATTTTAAAAATGCTCTTGAATCAAACTTTTTTTCCTTTTCAACCAGACATCCAGACCTCTCTCCCCTTTCACCATCCTTTCTTCACTTTTGGCAGAATGATTCATCTCTTACAACTAAATTATAATATAACTCTTTCATAGTCAAATATTTTCACCCGTTGTTTAAGTAGAAGCCTGGGTTCCAGCACTTTTTTTCTTTCTGTTCATACGGTTCAGTATTGCAAACTAAAAATGTTGGAGGATGCAAAAGTACTATTTGGGCTTAATGGTGTCTGATACTTGCTGTCCAGTACTTCCCATTTTAGCAATTTTATCAACCATTAATTCATTCTAACAACTAATTTTAAGAACTTCACACTTATGTCTTCTTAATGCTTTCCCATAAGTGCATTCCATCTCTGAGTCCTAGATATGTCAAGAATTGAATAAAAATAAAGTAGAAAAATATAAAAAGAATGAGAAAAGGAGGCAAGTAATTAATGAATTGTTTATTTTTTCAGAAATTATCCGAGTAATATATCACATATATCCTTATTTTACTTTAATTTTTTTGAAAGCATAAATAGGATATGTGATCTAAATGAAGGTGTAGGTTGAAAACATCTTCCTTATAAAAAAAACAAGCAGGGGGCATCAGCAATCCCTATACACAAACACCACTATAATTTACATAAGGAAATATCATAATTAAAAAACACCATACCTTCCATGTCTTATTTGGAGGAGGTTTCTTTACTGACACAAAAACTCCTTCAGCTAGCTTAACAACTCTGCAATCATATGTTCCCAGAAAGAATGAAACGTGTTTCTAATGAAAGACAGGGTCTAATAGGATTCTAAGCATAGGAGTAACTAGAAGGTGCTTTTCCAACAAAGTTGTATCAGTGACAAATGAATCCTGGAGGCAGTAAGATTGCACAAGTAAGGAATATGCATATGCAATTATCATAGGTTCGACCCTCTAAACAAAGCCAACTTTCAGAAATATAAAGATGAAAGAACAGGCCTACAATAAGAACATGGAGATTCTGATAGGCGAAATAAAATGCTTTGTGCATATGAACTTATTGCAAACAATAATCGCTTGATGTGGCTGCTTAAGAAATACGACTGGTCAATTATTCATTAGATGATTTTATTTAATTTCCCTCATCTGCATCATGTTTCTCTATCTGCAATTGCCATGGGGGTGCCAAAGGAGAGTTGACCGCTGTGTTGGCCAGCCACATGGATAACCAATTTAAGGTATTAATTGTTGTCATATGCCTATGAAGGTAAAGAATAGCTATTTTATAGATAATATGTCATTATAATATTATTAGTTATCGGATATTGTGCCCTTAAGAAAGAGAAATATTTCTTGTACATGTCTCATAGTTGTATACTGATGGGTCACTTACATCAAAATCCAAAATCCTACAAGGCTATTATTGTAGGCCTAAGGAAGCAAGAGAAGTGGGTGCAAATGTAAAGTAGAGGGAATGTTTTCAAGGAGAGAGAAATAAATCAATGATTGCTTACAGTACAGAGAAAAGGGGAAAATGAATGTAAACGTGGCTAGGGGGTTCACATAGGACTTCACTGTCACTTTTCTAATTTCAGGCCTGTGCCTTGGACTAGGAGTCTCCTCCAAAGCGGAAAACTTCTGCTCTTATATCTCTGTAACTTTTTCTGATTTCACTATTCAAAATAATCTCCCTGTTAAGATAGGAATGGTATCTGATTTGTACTTATTTTTCACGAAGCATCACAGGAGGTATTTTTTACACAATTCATTTTTCTAAGAAACCATGTGATCAAAGGCTTCACAATGCAATTTATTTTCTTCAATTGGCTGACTCTTTCTCTTAGTCATTGTGAGTACAACTTGAAAATTTGAAGCCACTTCATCATTATTACTACTCTCTTTCTTCATGGACAAACAAACTTTCTCACTTTCTTATACACAAGCCTACACAGAGCAACACCCTTATTGTAGCATACTTCACACAAAACCTTTTAGTATATCAGTATCTCTTTTTAACCATGCTCACCTACTCCCACTAAACCTTACCCTTTCTCTTCAAGACACTACTAGATTTTACCTCAAAAGGAACATGGTAAAAACACATTTTAAATTACATGCTAAAGGCAACAGGTACATGGATGGGTAAAGTTTCCAGAAACAAGCATGCCAATTAAAGCTCCACGTACCTTGGCATCAGTATCTCGCGAAGCTTCAAGCGTGCCATAAATTCAGCATTACCGCCAAGGATTATATCCGTCCCACGACCAGCCATATTGGTGGCAATTGTCACTGCCCCAAGACGACCACTCTGTGCTACAATTTCTGCTTCCCTCTCTACATTTTCTGGTTTTGCATTAAGAACCTTAAAACAAAACATATTTGATTATACTTGTACTCAAAAAATTAAACAGAAAAAGGTTATTAGATTAAGCTTTATTCTCATGCTTTCAAATGGATGAACAGTTGGGTCAGTTTTAGCCACACTTGATCAAGGCTAAGAATAGGTTGTCCTTTTTTAGAAACAAAAATCATTTGAAACAGGTATTGTTTAGAAAATATTGCATTCTCAGATTCTGTCCATTTTCCATTACGAAAATATAGACTTTACCTCATGCGGAATTCCAGCTTCCTTCAATTGCTCAGACAAAGAATCACTCTGCTCAACGCTGGTGGTACCAACAAGCACAGGTCGGCCAGTTTTGTGAATTCTCGAGATTTCCACCACAACTGCACGCCATTTCCCAGTAGTAGCCTTGAAAACTACATCAGATTCATCCTGAGAGAAATTAGGAATTAGAGAAACATCAAGTAATTTATGAAAATTGCTTTATAAGTCAGACATGCACTAAATAACTGAAGATGAAAAGTAAGGCTTCCAAACTCTACTTTTGATGGAAATGAGTTACCACCACTACCTCTTGTGGAAATACAATAATAACTTACCCTTGCATTGTTCTCGCATATATAAACATAGTAAAAATATTAATCATCCTTCCCACTCAGCAATTGAGATACAAACTTCACATGGCAAAGCAATCATAAGTTCATTAAAGTGTTGCATATGAATGACAGGCAAGAAGAGACCTTTCTTAACATAGGTTTGTTTGTAGGCACCATTGTAACTTTAAGCTTGTAAATACTTTCAAATTCTGTGCTTTCTGTTGCTGCAGTGCCAGTCATGCCGCAAAGTTTTGGGAACTGTAAAAGCACATATTTAAAAGAATTAAGGTAATTTCCACGGCTAATAAGACTCTGAACTGAGGACTTATTTAATCAGGTCAGATACAATATTTCCAACCTGCAGAAAGAAATTCTGGTAACTTATAGAAGCCAATGTCACGGTTTCATTTTGAATGGGCAACCCTTCCTTTGCTTCAACTGCTTGGTGAAGTCCATCACTCCACCTTCTCCCCTATCAAAAGAGAGAAAAAGTACATTAAAACTACATGTGCCATGACATATAAACAGAATTTTCTTCTCAGAAATTTGAAGACATGACACGTTATTTCTTCGTCGAAGTGTCATTCTTTGTTCTGAAGGTAAAAGTGGTGGTAATGCAAGTAATAAATAAGATTGTGGCATTGGGTACACAAGCACTACAACAATAAGATTGAAAATTTAAACGCTGAGGTTTTGGTATGTATTCACAGGCAGGACAAGTTGAAAACGTATCCATTGGTGGAATCTTTGGGTATCACAACATCTAATTTACCTTTTGGGGAGGGAGGTAAATTACTATCTAGGTTTAGATTGTAAACAGGTTGTCTTGAACCTTCAATCCAATTCTAGTGAATTTTAATTATAAATATTCTTACGGTATCAATAATTAAAGGATAATTATTAAATTCTAGAAGAACCGTCACAAGTTAGCCGGTAGAGGACGATGAATTTAGTTACTAAGTAATATAATTATTTCAAAAAAATATATATATAATTATTACCCATAATCTGAAGCAAAGCTTTGTCATATTCTTATTACAGTTCCAGAAAGAGACAATGAACCAAAATCATAACTCCAAGAGATTATTTCTTTTGATTCCCTTCATTATCTTAAAAATAAAAACCCTTTAACTACAACATTAGAATAAAACCCAACTCTGCCCAAGAAACTTCTAAAGGTGATACCATACTATTCTCATTGGCTTTTTGACTTTTTAAATTAAATTGTATATTTCCATAAGGTCGAGCTGAATATATGAATACCTGCATTACTCGACCAGTAAACTCATCAACAATTAGGACCTCTTTTCCACGAATTATGTAGTTTACATCTCGAAGAAATAGTTCTTTTGCTTTAATTGCATTTAGGACAAATGAAGCCCATTGTTCTCGTGGATCATATAAATCTTTGACAGCTAAAATTTCTTCAGCGTCTTCATAGCCCTGTTCAGAAAGTAGAACCGTTTTTTGTTTTTCATCCACCTGCAATGACAATCTTAGTAAGAATAAAAAAACCATCTAATTTTCACATCTACTCCTGTCAGCAGATATAAAACAAGTTACATTGACCATTCACGAAGAATAAAAACCAAAACTTTTAAAGTTGTGTTTTTAAAATAATTTAACAAATACTCATTGTGTTTTTGGCATCATAATTCATATCTTTGATATATCCATATTTAAAATCTCATGAAAAGCACCCAGCCAGCCATCAGTCACAAGTGAATAACAGAATTTCACTAGCATCAGCAAGCAGACCACATAATGCCGACCAAATGTACATCAAATTTACTGTTAGCACCATACAAGCATTCATTCTACAAAACATTTACAAGGTGTATTCCCAAAACTTTTTAATTGTCTCTCATTTTCATTTACCTAGGGCTCATCCGATCAAATCTCCTCTTTTTCTTCCAATTCCTTCCCGAGGCATATATATACCTAGAAAATGTCAGAGGTCCATAACCTCTGTAAAAAGCAGGGACAAATTTACATGACCTAATTTTCATGTGTGCCCATGGCTCCATGCATCATAAACCTAGCAGTGAAGATCTTCGTTTTTTAAGCATATCCCACAGGGAAAAAAATACTGGTCACAGATGAACTTCACTTATCATTTTCATGTTCTCATTAAGGGAAAAGTATTACACACTACACTACATCACATATTAAGTGTCACATTAGCAATAGAAAAATTTCCCAAAATAAGTGTGTTTTATGTTTTCAATGTAATAGTTATTTTATTCTAATTATATTCCCAAAATAATATTATGTGCTTCACTCTCAAGTTTATTATACTTCACTATACAATTATTACAATGGTTAACTCTCGATGGTTGATAAGGATAATTTTATAAAATTGTTACATTCTTCATTTATTTACAATTTTATTAATTTGTGTGAAGTAACTTAAAGTGACACTTCATATGAGACAGATGGAGTAATCAATGACAAAGCCGTCCAATTTTATAATTTTTTACCATATTCTAATGTGAGAATTATAAGCCCAATGGAAGTTGCTAACCTTAACTTCTGACAGATTTCTTCTAAACTCGTAAAATTGGCTGAAATTATATGAGATTTTATACGTTTTCTATTGCTTGCAAACCTAAAGCAGAAAACAGACTCCTATTAAGATGCTAATATTTCTTACCAGGCACAACCTAAAAGCGGGCTGAGCATGTACAGAAAATGAAACAGAAAATATATATTCAGATGAAGTTAAAACTACATTAAATTTCAAAATAAGCATAGACAGAAGACTTACAGTGTAATGTATATCTCGTTCAAAGGCTTGTGCTATCTTTGCGGCCTTGTAATATCGATCACTGGGTTTGTCTGCAGGTCCTGATATAATGAGGGGAGTTCTAGCTTCATCGATAAGGATTGAATCAACCTCATCAATGACACAATAACTAAAACCCCTAATGACAAGCTCCTCAACACTCTGTACATTCCATAGTTTTGAGTTCAGCGTGATATTAAAAGGATATAAATTAACTGTTTACAAAGTATATAGTAAATACAAGGAATATGTAAAGGAAGAATTACTTTCCGTGGCAAGATTGTCTCTTAGGTAATCAAAACCAAGCTCGCTATTAGTGACATATGTTATGTCACATAAATAGTTTTCCTTTCTTTGCTCACTTGTCATATTCTCTGCCAATAAAGCCATAACTTGTTAGACTGCAACAAAGGAATGGCCATAAATCATTGTGCATATTAAAGAAGCTCGGTTAATAACAAGAACATGGAAATAAACATAAAATTCCTATAAAAAAACAGAAAAATATGTCAAGGATGCATTGAATTTTATTGAGAAAAGAAAAAATCGGCAGTTGAAAAAGAAGCTAAGACAGAAGATTTAAATGCTACCGACACCCAAATGAGTAACAATGAACGAATATAACATACTTGAAACTATATAGAGACAGAATCCAAAAACAAAGAAGGAAGTGGAAGGAATTAAGTATGAGACATACGCTGGATGAGGCCAACCTTCAATCCAAGAAAGCGTGGAACTTGACCAACCCATTCACAATCACGCCGAGCTAGATAATCGTTAACAGTAACAACATGAACTCCCTTCCCAATTAATGCATTCAAATAAGCTGGCAAAACAGCAACCAATGTCTTCCCTTCTCCAGTCCTCATTTCAGCAATTTCTCCCTTATGAAGAACCATGCCCCCTACAATACCCAAACTAACAACATTAATAAATTCCCCACGTGCACATATAAATACAAACATTTACACACCAAATTATCAATATATCAAAATATAATTAATTTAATTTATATACACCGTAAGTTTAAAGATTTTTTACACTGTTTATCAATCACAACTATTAGATCGTTAATAATATTTGACTTTTGTCGCAACTACTTATAAAGTCACCCACATAATTATTCATGATTTGGAGTGTGTAAAACAGTGCATAGAAATTAAACTCAAATATAATAATGTAACAGATAATCAATAGATTCCAGTTCCACAAACAACAAATCAAACACGAGATAATCACTAACCTATCAGCTGAACATCAAATGGACGAAGGCCTAAAACCCTCTTCGAAGCTTCTCTTACAACAGCAAACGCTTCCTATAATACACAAATCACTTCCTTAGCCTTAAATTCCTAAACTACATTGAAGCAATAAATTCATAATTAAATATAAAATTTTCGACTTACAGGCAAGAGAGAATCCAAGGACTCTCCCTGTTGAGCACGTTCTCTGAGCGCAAAAGTCTTGTCCCTAAGTTCAGAATCCGACAGTGATGAAATCTGCGGTTCCAATCCATTGATAATGTTAACAGTTGCAGCATATTGTTTCCTTGTAGCTTCTCCGGTATCGTTACCTTTGAAGATACCGCCTAAGAAACCGCCGAGTGAAGCTACCGCACTC
The DNA here is from genome assembly GCF_000331145.2 of Cicer arietinum. NCBI lineage: Eukaryota > Viridiplantae > Streptophyta > Magnoliopsida > Fabales > Fabaceae > Cicer > Cicer arietinum. Next base: position 6,677,179 of record NC_021163.2, read on the forward strand.
GTTCGGCGACTCCTGCTTCGCCGTGTTTTCGAAACGGAAGGTGAATGGAGGCGAAATTCACGGCAAATAAAAGAGGAAGCTGGAAGGATTAGGGTTTTGTGGTGAAGACGGTTCTGCGGGTTCCAAGCTGTGGAAGTGAAGGAGGAACAGAGTGATGACGATGCCATAGTTTGGTTATTTAGAATTGGGAGGGAAAGATGAAGAAATGAAGTGCGGTGAGAAATTTAGATTGGATTGGAAAGGTGAGTTTGGTTTTCATGCCCGGGCGCTGTGAAGCAGAGAGCGGAGATTGTTAGTTATGTCTCAATTGTTGAGTGTTTGAGTTAGCGGCAAGAAGCAAAGGAAGTAGGAAAGATAAGATAAGAAGTCCACGGGTGCGGGACTGAATCGAGAAGAGATATTTATACCTCCTGCTTAGCTGGACAAACAATATCTCACTCATTTCATAACAAAATTAATTAATTGTTACTTTATTTCTTTTTAAGGCATTACTGAATTATTATATTTTTTTTTTACATGAGAGAAAAATGAGAAAATAAAAACAAAAATTTAAGTCTAATAGAGAAGGATAAAGTAGTTTAAATGAAACATAAAATTTAAAGAAAAAAGTCTCACCAAAATAATTGAGTTTCTTTATATAGTGTACCAGCATTCATACAAACACCGTAAAGTACTTGTATATCCTTCTTTTTTTTTTATAATTAAAACAGTATAATTTTAATGTAATTATTTATCCTCTTGATTGTCTATGTCCTGGTAAAATTTTGGCTTTTTATCGTATTCATTTAATTGATTGGTATATAATGGGTGTTTTATTATTTGGAGAAATTTTTGATTCCTTGTGTTCTCTCACTTCTTCTTCTTCCATTATCTCAAGTTTCTTGTGTTAGTGATATTCTTTAGGTGATTTTCATATAGGAATTAATCATGTGATGTGATTCGTGCTTTTTTATACATATTTATCAACTCCATTTACCGTAACCGTAATTTCAAATGATATATGATATTTATTTTTCGATTCTATTTATCGCAATTTCATCATTTCACCTGAATGGTAGATTTAGTTGTCGTAAATTCTTTTATCTTCATATACTTTGTAGACTAACACGATGAATAAATATTCTTACTAGGTATTATTATCTCTCAACGACAATAAACATGTGTAAGTGGTCAAATAACTTTTAGAGGATATATGAGATTTGTTGACGTTTGAGAGATGAGTATCTCTCTAAAGACGTAGATGATATGTACACAAATAATTTCAGTGTCAACGACAAAAACTAATTGGGTTCGCCACACTCACCCCCTCTTGGCTCATCTCTCATCCTTCCCCACTGTAAAACGACGTCGCAGACCGAAAGACTACAGTAACAAGGTTTCACCATAAAAAACCAAAATATCTAAATAGTCGTTCATCTGTTCCTCCGTCTTTATCCATCCATCCCTCGATAAACTGACGTAATCTAAAATCTACCGGTGTATTTATGATAACCAAATTTAGAATCCGACTAAAAGAAATAAAGAACAAATATAAGAGCTCGACGAGCAACCATCGAATATCTTTTACTCAAAGAATCATATATTTCCTGGGTCAAGCCCATCCAAGATCCAAGGTGGAGCCATACGAAAACAAGAAAAAGAACCTTGGAAGTATGAAAAACGTAAACGGGGTCCTACTTTAATTATTATTATTATTATTGTTACTATTATTATTATTATTATTATTATTATTATTATTATTATTATTATTATTATTATTATTATTATTATTATTATTATTATTATATTAAAAAGAGAATCTGTTACGATTTCGAGTGTAGAAATACAAAATAAAAAGTAAAAAATAAAATTTTTATTATTTATTTTTATATAATATTTATTTTTGGTATTTATCTTTTATTATTTTTAGTTATTTATTTATTTTATTCATTTTAATTATTTTACAATTTAATAAAATAAAAAAAACAAATAAAGATATAAATAAAATATTAAAATAAAAGGTAAAATATAAAAATGAATTAAAAAAATAAAGAATTAATATGAATTAAAAGATAAATAATAAAATTATATTTAAAAAGAAATAAAAAAATCTGACAATCCCCCAACCCAACTGATAAACTGCTAACGCCACTCATTTCAGTGACAAACTACTCTATCCAGTCACACCAAGAAACACACACATGTCCTAAAAACCCTAACACTCCACACAACACCTGAACACCACACCCAATAACAATGGATAACTACCACCCTCCCAACGGCGCCGTTAAACCCACCGAACCTAACCACCGCCATGAAAAAAAGCCAAAGCTCACTCGCCACATTTCAGAACCCGAGATCCGCCAAGAATTCTCCCACCACCAAACCAACGTCGCCAGAATCAACAACGGCAGCTTCGGAAGCTGTCCCCGCTCCGTCCTCGCCGCTCAAAACTCATGGCAGTTCCACTTCCTCCAACAGCCCGACGATTTCTTCTTCAACACACTCCGAAAAGGAATTCTTAATTCCCGCTTAATCATCAAAGACCTCATCAATGCTGACGACGTCGAAGATATTTCACTTGTCGATAACGCTACCACCGCCGCCGCTATCGTTCTTCAACAAATCGGCCGCAAATTTGCTTCCGGTAACTTCCGAAAAAACGACACCGTTATAATGTTCCACTGCGCCTACAAAGCCGTTAAGAAATCAATCGATGCCTACTTAACTCCCGTCGGCGCCTCCGTCATTGAGGTTCAATTACCGTTTCCAGTTCGCTCCGACGAAGAAATCGTGGCGGAGTTCAAAAAAGGACTCGAGCGAGGTAAAATTAAAGGCGGAAGAGTTAGGTTAGCGATAATCGATCACATAACTTCAATGCCTTCCGTTGTTATTCCCGTTCGTGAATTAATCAGAATTTGCAGAGAACAAGAAGTGGATCAGGTTTTCGTCGACGGTGCTCACGCCATTGGAAGCTTGCATGTGGATGTTAAAGAAATTGGTGCTGATTTTTACGTTAGTAATTTATACAAATGGTTTTTTTCTCCACCTTCGGTTGCTTTTCTTTACTGTAACAATAAGAATAAGAAATTGAGTAATGTTCATCATCCAGTGGTTTCACAAGAATATGGAAATGGTTTACCTGCTGAGAGTGCTTGGGTTGGTATGCGAGATTATAGCCCTCAGCTTGTTGTGCCTTCAATTATGGAGTTTGTGAATCGGTTCGAAGGTGGAATTGAAGGGATTATGAAGAGAAACCATGACGTTGTTGTGAAAATGGGGATTATGTTGAAGGAATCTTGGGGAACAAATCTCGGGTCGCCGCCTGAAATGTGCGCTAGTATGATTATGGTAGGTTTGCCTTCTAAGCTTGGCGTGATGAGTGATGATGATGCTTTGAGGTTAAGGTTTTATCTCAGGGTTTATCATGCTATAGAAGTTCCTGTATATTACCAAGCTTTAAGAAACGGTGAAATGGATCCTAGAGATAAGTACGGGTTTATAACTGGCTATGTGAGGATTTCTCATCAGGTTTATAACACTGTTGATGATTACCATAGGCTTAAGACTGCAATTGTTCAGCTTTTGGAGGATAGAAAAGTTTGCAGCGACCTTCCAAAAGAGTGATTGCAAAAACAGAGAGAGAGAGAGAGACAGAGAGAGAGAGAGAGAGAGAGAGAGAGAGAGAGAGAGAGAGAGAGAGAGAGAGAGAGAGAGAGAGAGAGAGAGAGAGAGAGAAAACGAGGTATAGAATCTATAGATTTATTATCCACTTCTGACTTGTTTTTGGTTTTGTAATAGCTTTAGCCTTGGCAGCACTTTTTATGAGTATGCCTATTTTTGTTATTCTGTATTATCTTGTTTTTGTAACACAATAAGCTTTCTGGGAAATTCTTATAAAATGAAGATGTATTATTTATTCTTAGTTGCTTTTGTAAGATGGAACTTTGTAGTGCACCTCAATCACTGATGTGATTTCCATGCTGTCTATAGTCGATCCTACTTCTAATGCAGAAGAAGGGTCTGTTTATTTTAGTATATTGGCTTAGGATTTGATAGTATGAATAAATGTAATGTGATAGAAGTTTCACAAAATGCCAAGTGATTGGTCAGGGTTTGTATTGATTATTTCATGCTATGCATTTGTTTGTTTCAGCGGGATAATTACTTCTCACGTCCCAATGAGAAGTAACTGAGATTTTAAATTTTTAATAGATTCATCTCAATGCATGGTGCCGCGTTCAATCGTGAATACAAAACTCAAGCTATATGTGATGTTTCGATGCTCATTTTCAATTTTGATCATTTATTGGCTGACTTTTGAGTTTTGACCTCAAAATTGGCTGTGTTTTTGTTTATCCGTTTCTACTTTTCTGGTATCTTTTATTAACTCCATGCAACGCTGGTTACAGATTATGGTCAGATTACACAATTCTGGCTCAATTTTTCTGTGCCTAAAATTCTTTCCAGCTGCAGTTTTACTACTTAATTGATCTTTTTGCTTCTTTCAGTGTCAGATTGTCTTTCGTAGGGAATTCTTTAGAATTTCCAAACGGTATTAACTTTTCCAGTAAATTGATTATTTATAAACCCTTATTCAATATTGTGAATGCTGGGTGTGTGCTAGGTCCTTGGACCAATTCTCGAGATTAAAATTTGATAGAAGTGAAGAGGTTAAGTTTTTGTGGCAATGTGCATCTTATGTTTCTTACACTTGGTTTTGGATAATATTAAGCTTTTGCAGTCTATTTGGTGAAAAGCAGGTGAACCTTTTTATATGGGGTTTCTCTAACTAATATTTTGTTGGATTGAGCAGCTTTATTACCATGATTTTTTTACTTGTTTATTTTAAACTTTTTCTGTTATGCTTGTTTCTTTTAGAGTTGGATTCCTTGTCTTGCATTCTTTTTTCAATGTTTCCACTTTACTTAAATGAATTTCTTCTTTTGTGAAAAATAAATAGAGAAGTTTATAGACTATGCACTAAGAGTGATGTAATGTATCCAATCATATCTCACCACAATGTCACATTGTTATATATACTATATTTTTAAAATATCTTCACAAATATCTATTTGGTGTGATATGATTGAATGCCTGTATAATATTTTTTTCACATGGCATATTCTTTAAACACTATAAATTTCTACTTCTATATATGTCTTATTCAGTTTTATACAACTATTCATTAAATAGAGACTTCCTAGCATCAGATAGTTAAGGGAAAGGATCACAGCAACCTCCTATCCCACAGAGAGATTCAACTTTTTTACAATGCCACAAAATAGTTTAGATGATGTAGTTCCTTGATCTTGATCTTCCTTGATCTTGATCTCCAACATGTATTGCCATCTTCGTTGTTTGGAACTATTACATGGAATGTGATAGTTTTTCAGCACCTGCACATCTTAAAATTACTCACTGCAAAGCCACTGCTGTCATTTGTTGCAATGTCTGGGCTGCAGGTTTTATTCAATTGCTGAGAGTGCTGTTTTGAGCAATATATGTGCAAAAAGAATAAATGTATCAGGCTATCAGCATTTGTTTGGACCATAAGAATATATATTGGCATTCTTTAGTTTTCTTGATTCTCTTCATAGGTTCCATTCTTCCGATTGTTAGCTGCATGAAGTTGTTTGTATGTTGAGGTTTGCTTATTGGTAAGTTTGGGGCAGAACAACTTTGAATCCTGCTTTGGCTGATGAATAATAACATATTAGCCATATTTTGAATCCTGCACTGGCTGCTGAGAAACAAATAACAGGATAACAGAAGGTCCAAGTCTCTACATAATTGAAACTACTAAACTACTATGTGTGGGAAAGAGGGATAACAAATGTACTTCATATATATGTTACTTAGACTCTTCTAATTAATACTAAGTTTTGCATCTTTTTTTAATCAAATTATTTTCTCCTTCACGTGGTAGTTATTTGCTCATGTTTGTAGCAATGATTCATATATTATAAACTAATAAGGGAATTTGAAATTCTTAGTCTTTGTGTTGGATTTGAAATTCTTTAAATTTTTTTTTTATTAGAAAATATGATAAATTCTAATATAATTAATTTACATAATTGTGAGGTCCCGAGTTTGAAACCGGTACAAGATGTTCAACCTAATAATATCGGCATTTGTCAACTGAGTTAGAGCTTAAGAACTTCTCTAAATTTAGCTAAGACAAAATATCTCATGAAATCATTTTGACAAATCTTCAAATTTATTATTAAAACAAGGTAATTTTCATTAAAGGATTTGAAATTCTTCTAGAAAATCATATTCCCTTAAAAAAGTTCCTCATCCCAACACACTTTAAGTTATTTTTGGTTTTGTTTTAGTCCTTTAAATTTTATTTATTTTATTTTGATCTCTTAAGTTGAAAATATTAAGCACTTTTGTTCCTCAAATTGTTCTTGTTTTATCTTAGTCTTTAAAGTTACAAACATTATATATTTTGGTCTGATAAGATACATATGTGATTCACTTTGGTCTTTTTTATTAGTATCTAACATTATAATTTAAAAGACCAAAATGTTTAATTTTTGTAACTTAAGATATCAATTTTTTTTAATATTTATAACTTAAAAGACTAAAATGAAATGAAAACTATTTTAGGGACCAAATTGTCTAACATTTATAAATTAAAAAACTAAAATGAAATATAAAAATAATTTAAGAGGAGGAGGAGAATAATAATAATAAAATTTAATTTATATATATATTACTACTGAAAATAGTTTTTATACTATCAAAATATATATATAAATAGTTTTTATCCTTAAGTGGAGTAGCCTCTAGATATTTCTTAATTCATTTCTTGATAATGATTACAATCCACTAATTCTCTATTTATAGCAAAACATAAATGATATATTCTAACAATTATACTAATGACTCGTCATAATAGACCTATCTAAACCTTTCAAGAGATTGATAACTTATAACCTAAAATTCCTAATGAAACTTGGGTTTAATCTTAACATATTTGGCCCATAACATCCCACAAATCTTGCAGAAACAAAATTAAAAAGTCAAAGCTAAAAAATAATAGAGCAAGTAATCCAATTTGGAGAAGCCAAATAATTAAGACTATTTCTTTATGAGCCCAATTTCACTCCAGTTGGCCCATAACATCCCTCCATCCTGCCAAACTCACCTTTATCTGCATTCATTTTAAGGTAAAAGATACTGCTCTAAAAATCGTACTTTCTCACTAAAATTTAAATGATACTTTACCCTTTTATAAATAATAGATTATTGTATTTTTAAATGCTACATCAAATATCAGTGTTGCTTTTATTATCTGTGTGGATTCTGCACGCTTTAGCTTTATTTAATTTTCTGTCTACTATATATTTGATGCATTTATATTTATTTCTGAGTTTGATCATGGAGCAAACTTTTGATTTAATAAAATATAAGTAAAATTAGTAGTTAAAAACTTAACGTATCTAATTAAAAATTAAATTTAGATCTATTAATTTTTATTTATTTATTTATATTTTATTATAGAGAAAATATAAATTCTTGAATTAAGGAGTACTCCATAAATGTAATAAAACAAAAAGTTATATGCATGTATGTTAGTCTAAATACATATATATTTTCCTGAGGGAGACAGTCAGCAAGTCTTGCATGATGGATTAAATGCATAGTATTTAAGCAAACACAAAAATAAAACACATATTTGTAATAATAATAAATAAATAATTTATTTTACATTACTCTCTTTTTCATAATGATCTAGTTGTAAATAATATTATTTTAAAATAATTGGTCATTTTAATTTTTAAAAAACTTATTTTTAATTATACACTTTAATTAATATTATTTATATTAATTTCAACGTAATATTTTTTTATATATATTTATGACATTGATTATGTATTAATTTTTTTAATTATAAAATTTGATAAATTTTACTATAATTAATCTACATAATTATAAAATCTTAAATTTATAATATATTAATATTTAATAAAAATAATTGATAAAATATTATTTTTATCTTTTAATTATAATTTTTTAAATGACTGAAATAATTAAATTATTGTGGGACCGAAGAATATTTACTTTCAATGATCGTGTTCTGTTCTTGAGGCACAAGCTAAGCTGCACATTGACATTGGAACAAGTGAGCAGGTATTTTGACTATTTTGCACCTTTAAGTTAGTATAATTATTATAATATTGAATGTTTGATATTGATATATCATATAGATACCACACCGTCATGCATGACGTTTTCTACTCGAATTGTATTCTTCATCGAATCATCGTTATCATTCTTGGTCTCACCTAAACATTTAAAATTGCGTAATTATGTTTGATGATATGATAATTTTTTTTAAACAGACAATAAATATTATCATAAATAATTTATATAATTATAAAAATCTAGATTTAAATTTAAAATATGAAATTTAATTTAATAAATATAAATATTTACCAGTTAAATTATAATTTCTATATTTTAAATTTATAAATTATTTCATTCATTATATAATAAAAATTATTTAAAATTTATGTAGACATATTAAAAAATAAATAAATTTCAAACTACTCACCTTATTTATCAATGAATTTTTTATTGTTATCAATGAAAATTATAATAATATTTTAGAATTTATATAAATAAAAATTATTTAAAATAATATAATTTTTAAAAAATTATAAGTTACAAATAATATTTATTTTGAAAATAATTTTTTAAATTAAAATAACAATCATGAAAAGAGTAAATTAAATTTATTTATATTAGCATGCATGTAAGCGTGTTCTTGATTGAACCCGAATCTTTAAGAAATAGTTTTGACATTATCCAGGTATCAAAATAGAATTTGAGTACAATGAATATGAAAAACAAAAGTAATAACTATTACAGCAAAAACTTGTGTGAGTTACACAAGTTTTTTATTTTAGGTATGTACATTACCGACCACAGAAAATGTAATTATAGTAAATATTTCATTAATTAATTTCATAATGAATGTCTTTAAAGTTTTTTTATATATGTTAAAAAGTATTATAATAAAAAAATTGAAAAAACATTTTAATAATCTATCTATTTTAACTATATATATTTTAATATAAAATACAATAATATTTTAAAACTTATATATACATATTAATAATTGAAAATAATATAAAAAATAATTAAAGTTTCAGTAAATTATCTGAATGACTTCATATTTAATTATTTTTTTTACAGTTATTGTGACACATGGAAAGTAACATACAACCTCTCCACTTATGTTTAGTTACGTAGCAAGCTCGAGTCAGTCAAAGATTTTAAAAATAAAATATCTTATCAGACGCAATGTATAGAAGAAAATTGCAAAGTATATTTTGACCTGAAGAAAAAGTTGCAAAGCTGGAGTTGTAAAAATAGGGACACTAGCTCCCTCACGTGGATATCCTATATCTATTTTTGATATGTGGGGACATTGGTTTTTGAATGGTATTGCAATGCACTTAAAGTCTCAACCGTTGAATGCAACATATTATAACATTTTTTTCTTCTACTTTATACTTGGTTATATGAAGTTTTGGTCCTTAAAAGTAAGGGTTACAAAATTTGTAGATTTTTTTTTTATTATTTATAATTATATTCTATTTTTTAAAAATTCTAAACTAAATTGCTCCACATTAAAATAAAATAAAAACAAAATACTATACTTTTTAAATCTTATAGATGATCACATTCTTTTTAAATCTTATAAATGATCACATACTTGTGATGAGTTCAAGATTTTTTTTTCTAAGCCTATAGATAGTATTATGAGGATGCGATTATGTACTAATGTAATTTTTATTTTATTTTATTAATTCATTTATTAATTCATTTATTAATTATTTAATAAATTAAAAATAATTAATATATTTAAAATTTTAAAATATTATCAATAAAATAAAATACATTAAACTAAAAAAAATATGGTTAATGTATTTTTTCTTCCATTTTAATGTATTTACTTTGAAATTTATAATATAATTTACTTATAATTATTTTTTATTTTTTTATTATTATTAATTTTTATTTATTTGATCCAGAGAAAAAATTATGAGGAAGTGTTAACCAAATATAATTGAGTTGTTAATTTATCTACAAAACACAGAGACCGTTGTTTAAATAATTTAAATTTATCTACAAAATAAGAGAGAGTTGTTAAAATAATATAACACGTTGTTTGTTTAGATACACCTAGTCAATCATATTTTTCTGTATTATATTTTATTAATAATATTTTGATTTTTTAAATATTTTAATTATTTTTAATTTATTAAATAATTAATAACTGAGTTAATAAAATGAAGAAAAAAATTTACAATCAGTACATGGTGACATCTCCAACATGCCACTTCGGAGTCTAAAAATAATTGTCTTCATCTCATGGCAAGCCATGTAGGGCATTTTGATAATTGTTTTTAACCTGGGGGTGTAGAATTTTGAAAAATACAATGTAATAATTAAAAATCCAAAATTTGTTTATCTATTTTAAAATCTTTTAATTTTGGCTAATTTTACAAATTTTTAAATTAAAAGAATAACAAGGATATTTTATTTTTATATTCTTTTATTTTTCATGTTAAATCATCTATTATATTTTACATAGTCATTTATTTTTTTATAACAAATGATTAATTGTTAATTTAATAAATAAAAATAATTAAAAAATAAAATTATATTAATAAAATTAAACAAAATAAATTTAATAGGAAAAAGTACATTAAAGTTAATAAGGTAGAGTAGATGTGCAAAAATATATAATGTGCTATATTATTTTAACAACTTACTCTTATTTATTTATTTATTATTTTATAGACAAATTAACAACTTCATTTTATTTTATTAACTCCCTCCTATTTCTTCTTTAGATTTATATATTAATAAAATTCAACCAAATACATTAAATAAAAATACATCAAATTTTAATTAACTATATCCACCTAAGTGTCCTCTAGTCTGTAGTCGAAATCGTCTATTCCTTTGATCATCATTCTGATCATTATTCTCGTCATAATTTGTAAGTGAAATTGAAGGATATTTAAGAATAAAATGTTAATTAAAATTTGATATTTTTTTTAATGTAACTTATTTTTTTCTTTTTCGATTTAATGTATTTTGTTTGACTTTATTAATATAATTTAGTTTTTTATTTTATTTTTTATTTATTAGATCTGAAGGAAAAATAAGATAAAATTATTAACAAAATATTTATTTGTTTTGTATTTTGTTTAATTTTATTAATATAATTTTTTATTAATTATTTTTATTTATTACATTAACAATTATTTATTTTTAATGTGAAGGTCAACAAGTTAAAATCTTAATCTTATCCATACATATATATGATATCATGAACAGTGTTTTTTTACATGTACAAAAAAATGTATTGATCTTGAATTGAATTTTTCAAAATTAGTTAAAAGAAGTACAAAGAAGAAGAATATGATTGCAACAAAGTGGTAAATAAAGCTCATACTGTTTTAGCACTTGTATGAAGCTGGACCAAGGAAGCATAAAATCCATCCTTAACATTAATAAGTGTTTCATGCCTTCCTTTCTCCACTATAACTCCATTCTTCACAACAGCAATCACATCTGCATTTTTAATTGTAGATAATCTATGTGCAACAACCACAGTGGTTCTGTTCACCATTACTTTATCTAATGCATCTTGAACAACTCTCTCTGACTCAGCATCTAATGCACTTGTGGCCTCATCAAGTAACAAAATCTTTGGACTTTTGATTATTGCACGTGCAATGGCTACCCTTTGCTTCTGCCCACCAGATAATTGGGTACCCCTCTCTCCCACTATTGTATCATAACCCTGTCATGTCAACATAGTCCACCAAAAATGACACCAACGTTAACATAAATACAACTAACAAAAACTCTATAGAATTAGAATCATTCATTTAGTCAATAAAATAAAAAAGACAAAAAATGTTTGGTAGAGTTTTTATTTAATTGTGCCTTTGTACCTGTTGTAAGCCACTAATGAACCTATGAGCATTGGCCAATTCAGATGAAGCTATGATTTCTGCTTCAGTTGCATCGCCACCTTTTCCATAGGCAATATTGGCACGGATAGACTCATTGAATAATACTGGCTCTTGGCTTACAAGACCCATTTGCTGCCTTAACCACTTTAGCTTTAACTCACGAATTTCTATCCCATCAAGTGTTATTTCACCTGAATCAGGATCATAAAATCTTTGCAACAAGGCAATCACAGTTGATTTCCCACTTCCACTTTCACCAACAAGTGCCACTGTCTGTAATAAACATTTTTCAAATTGTAACCATTAGCAATCACACTGACACGTAGTCACTAATAAAAATTATAATAAAATGTGTCAGCGTAGAACACTGGCAAACTTTCTATGCAAATTACCTTGCCAGAATGGATGGCTAAGTTGAGGTCTCTGAAAATTTGAATATCAGGCCTAGATGGATACTTGAAACTAACATGACGAAGTTCAATTTCGCCCTTAACACTATCTAGAGTTGTACCAGACTCATCACTTGGATCTATCTTTGACTTCTTATCGATCATTCCAAATATGGAAGCAGTAGCTGATTTTGCTTTGCTGGAGTCAGGAGCAAATGAGCTTGATTGGGAAATACCAATAGCTGACATAGTTAATGCAAAGAAAACCTGCAAAACATGAAAATAATCTACATTTTTAAGAGGGTTGATTTGATCTACCATATAATGTAATATTATTGCACACAAGAATGTTGAGGAAAAATATTTCTGATATATTTCAAAGTTGTGAATAAGATACCAGCATTAATTCTATAAAAAATTTCTTAGTTTTTTAGTCCCAAAAAATTTCCGTTTTCACAACGAATGTTGTTACTACTAGTATGAAAGAGTTAGTACCCGGAAAACATCTGAAAATGTTGTGTCCCCAGCTTTCACAAGTCTAGATCCTGCATAAAAACTTGTTGCATAGACACAAAACAATAAGAAAAATGAAACACCAAATCCTGCTCCACTTATCACCCCTTGCCTTATCCCTGTTTTCATGGGACCTTCACATTTCTTCCCATATAGTTCCATAACCTTATCTTCAGCACAGAAAGAAGCCACAGTTCTTATACTTCCAACTGCATCATTAGCAACTTGGCTAGCCTCTTCATACATCATCTGCAACATTTTAATTCCCGTTACTACATCGATAATTTGTCTCGTAATATATTAGCATTTAGTTTCTCATTTGAATTTCATTAGTTAGTTATGCTGCCAATTGTTTTGCATTTAAGCTTATTATTATGATATCAGAGTCTGGTTACTATTAAAGTAAAATAACTCACTTTTGCATCTGCACTGAATCCCTTCATGAATTTCATTTGAACATAACCATTTAATCCAATAAGAGGAAGTAAGACAAGAATAATAAACGCCAGCTTCCAGCTTGCAACGAAAGCGATAATTAAACCAGCCAATGCAGTTGCCAAATTCTGAACCATCAGTCCAAGTGCATCACCAACAAGGGCGCGGACAGAAGCAGCATCAGCCGAGAGCCTTGCACCAACTGCTCCGCTCGAGTTCTCAGGCTCATCGAACCAACCAACCTCCATGCTCAACACCTTCTCAAAACATATTAGCCTGATACGTTGGATTAACTTGCATCCAGCCACAGAGAAAAAGTAAGACCGCGCTGGAATCACCACCAATGATGCAAGACCAAGGAGCGAAAACATTATTGCCCAAAATTTGGAGTCTTTTTTCAACTCATCAAACGGTTCGTAAAATGTTTTGATGACACTGGAAATCAGAATGCCGAATATTGGAAATAAAACACCATTTCCTATTGCAGCTAAACATCCAATAAGAAGAACTGGAATCTCTGGCTTGTTGAGGGAAGCGAGGCGGCTTAGTGGAACTTCTTGTACTTCTTCTTTGGTTGGTAGATTTTCAGGTTCAGGATCGGCAACGTTGACTCCTGTTGGTAAACCGAACGAAACTGAAAACGATTGTCGACTACTATTTCCTATAGATGATCCTCTACTGATAGATCTTTGAAGTGACTTCCTTTGACTAGACTGTCTAAAGGATTCTGCAGAAAGTTCACTCTTGCTGTTGTGATGATCTGTAGTTTCTTCTGATTCCCTGTTTACTTCTTGTAACCGCACGAGTTGAGAGTAAGCTCCTTCAGGATCCTTGAGTAATTCTGAGTGTGTTCCTGATTAATCATTGCAGACATTAAGTTACAAAATTAAACAAGGTGTTCCTTGATGAATAAGTTAATTAAAAGAAGCCGTGTTTTTTCGTAAACTTGTGTGATACCTTTTTCAACCATTTTCCCTCTATGGATTACAGCAATCATGTCAGCATTCCTCACGGTGCTCAAGCGATGTGCTACGACGACCGTGGTTCTGTTGACCATGATCCTATCTAGAGCCTCTTGCACTACCCTTTCAGATTCTGCATCAAGTGCACTTGTAGCTTCGTCTAGAAGTAGAATTCTTGGATTCTTCAGGATTGCTCTTGCAATGGCGATTCTTTGCTTCTGTCCACCGGATAGCTGAGTTCCGTGGTCACCAACCATTGTGTCCAATCCCTGCATTCAAAAGTTCAATTTTAGGAATACAGAAATATCAAATAGTATATTGAATATGAAATTGAAGTACTAGTACTATACTATTATGGCTAGAATCTAGAACCTGTGGAAGTTTATCAATGAATTTGGCAGCATTTGCAAGTTCAGATGCAGATTTTATCTCTTCAATAGTTGCTCCTTCTTTTCCATATGCAATGTTATCCTTAATGCTGGAAGCAAACAACACTGGCTCTTGGCTGACAAGACCAATTTTCCCTCTGATCCACCTGAGCTGAAATTCTTTCAGGTTAATGCCATCAATAAGAACTTCACCTGCATGTGGATCATAGAATCTTTCTACTAAACTGATAACTGTGGACTTTCCACTTCCACTTTGTCCAACTAATGCTGCAGTTGTACCACTTGATATATGAAGAGAGAATCCATTGAATATCAGTTCCTCAGGTCTTGCAGGATAACTGAAATAAACATCCTTCAACTCAATTTCACCTTGAATATCCTCTAATGTTTTTCCATTTGGGTCGTAAGAATCTATCTCTGGCCTCCTCTTAATAGTCTCAAACATTTTGTAAGCCGCCGCCTGACCCGCCGCAAAAGCACTCAAACTAGGTGATGCCTGCCCAAGAGACCTAAAATACAAAAAAGTTTATCTAAATGAAGAACTTTCAAACTTAGCATGCGAATGCATTCCAACAACAATTCTGATTCAAAAGAAAACAAATAGCACACGAGATTTTATCACAGAGTTCGGTTAATTGTGTCTTTGTATCTGACGGTAGAGCGGCTGCAATACCTTTTGATTAAGATTCAAGCTTAGGGTTTACAATCTACAACTTATGGTAAATACTATAGTCTAGTTTACAACACTTATCACTAAGTATGAGCCATGTGCATAAAAATGGAAGTACTTACATGGACGCGGTTAAGACGGCGATGATCACATTAATCACAGTGCCTCCATTATATCCTTTTTCCATGATCATCTTTGCACCAAACCATACAGCCAAAGCATAACCACAGAAAACAACAAACATAACCGTGCCTAGGCCAACTCCAGCTATAGAACCTTCAAAAACTCCTGATTGGTAAGCATCTACAAGATATTTGCTATAACTAGATACTGCTTGCTTTTCCCCAGTATAAGATGCAACCTGTAAAATATATTCAAAAACAAGAAATTATCACTACATGTTTATCATATAGCACTACCACAAATAATTCAACTTAGAAGTTATGGAATTTTGCAGATTTGTAAAACATACGGTTCTTATTGAGCCAATTGTCTGTTCAACAACATGTGCAGCTTTTGCATAAGCAGTTTGACCTCTAGAAGCCATCCTGCCTATAATTAAAGCCATGGCAGCACCTGCCAAAGCAAGAAGTGGAAGAGTAGACATCATTACAACAGTAAGAAGCCACCCTTTAGTAAATGCTATCACAAAACCTCCAATGAATGTTGATGTTAGCTGCACAAACTTCCCAACCTGTTTTTCCAAACACAAAAAATTAAAAATAAATTCAAATTGACCCTTTACTCTAAAATCCTAATTTACATTCAACTCTTGCATACCTTCTCTCCCATTGCATCTTGAATTAAAACAGTGTCACCTGACATTCTACCTACAACTTCTCCTGTATTTGTTTCTTTATCAAAGAAAGCAACATCTTGTCTTAGTATTGTTTTCAAATACAATCCTCTTATTCTTGCTGCTTGTCTTTCCCCTGTAACCATCCAACATGTCACCTCTGAAAATACAAACAATTCTCACAGCTTTAGTGTCTTTTCTTCAAAAAAAAAAAAAATTTAATGATCTTAATTAATCACAAAATATATACTTACGGAGAAAGGCTGCCACCCCACTTCCTACGGCCAAATATACAAATTTCAGTGACACCTGTAATTAATTTTATTATCAACACGTAACTGAATAAAGAAAAAAACATATAGTATATATCATTCATTAATTTCATAAATTCATTATTATAGTTTGGTGGCATGGCACTTTCATTGTACCTTGGACACTTGTTCCACAACATCGGTGGTGTTGCTCTGATTAATACCAAAACTATCAATCATTTGACCGAACAGCAAAGTCATGATAGGTAAACCCAAACCGTTTCCAACAGCACCGATAGTTCCAGCAGCCATTAATAGAATGTCAGTAGAATCTGCAAAAGAGAATAATTTGTGAAAAGGAACTGTTTCTGTTTTTTCCTTTTCTTTTTCTCTGTCCTTTTCACCGTTTCCACTTGTTTCTATAGGTATAGGACTCTTCTCTGACGCTGTAGCTTCATCATCAACACCATTTTCCATATTCATACCTATGTCAGATCAATGTCTTTTACGCTCCAAGCCTTTAACTATTGAAAAACAATATCAATATAGACAAAATTAGCAACTTAGAAAAAGTTAAAAATAAAAATATCAACATCTCAAAGGATCAAAAACTAAATATAGCTTAGAATTAACAAAATATATTATACATAATTCCAGAATCAAGGTGAGGTTGAATCAGAACTAGACAGCTTTCTGTTTTTTGGATAAAACTAAATTTGAGTTGAAAAAGATAACTAGAAGGGGTTGATTTAATTAAAGGTTGTTAAAATTTGAGGAGTGAATCGGCATTTTGAAAGATTTACCAAAAAGCTTCGTTAAATGCGAAACTAGAACAACATGGAAAACGTGAAGCAACAAAAAAGTAGATTTGATAACTAAAGTGGAACGTGTGTTCACAACCATCTTATGAACATGGATTCTGGTCTTATCACTTGGATTTATCCAGACAAAAAAAAAGATAAGTATATATCGTGTTGATTGATCAGACGTATAAAACTCGTAATCTAAATCGAAATAAATGTGGTACTATTTAGGTGGAGAAAGAGAACAAGAATACTCGGTTGAATAAGCGGATCCAGACAAGAAAGTTAGGACTGAAAACATGTTTCTTTTGTCTCCTATTGCACCGCAGAAAGAAAGAAGAATGATTGTAGTTTATCATTCTCTAGTATAGTAGTAAAGTGAAAGAAGAAGAAGAAGAAGAAAATGTTGCATTTCTTGAAATCAAGGTTTGAAATTATATATAGTAAGTATGTTAAGAAAAAGAATAAGTGACATCCATTTGAAGTCAAATGGAAATGATGATGAATATGAAGATTAGACCTGTTTTGAGAGACAAAGAAAGAAGGAAGGAGCAAGAGAGAGTTGTTGAAGAATATTGATATTATTTCATTTGAGCGAGGTGTTGAAAAAGGGTAGTACCAAACTAATTAGATCTCAATTTGTAAGGGAGGTGAATATATATATATATATAGATATATATACTGGGGTCTGTGTGTTGAATATATATATAATTAATATGGTTGAGTTAGGGGAGAATGGAGAAGGGAGTGCATATTATATTGACTTTGGTGTTATTGCTTAAAGCGCAAGTATATGTTCTTCCGTGTGGTGGGGGGAGGTTCCTAACTAAGGCATTAATACCATGGAACATCCAAATATTATTTATATAATTCAAAGCAGAACAATTTTAATTATTTTATTCCTTATCATTATTTTTTCAACGGAATAACTCTTGTCACAGTTACATTAAGTTAATAATTTTTTGTAAATATTAATTGTAATAATTTAATTATTAATTACTTTGTATTATCTTAATGATTATCCATATACAAATTTATAAAAACTATATTTGTAATATATAATATTATAATTAATAATTTACTTATATTTTAAAAAATATATTATATGTTAAATTTGAATTATAAAATATCTTTAGAATTTTATGAAAATTTGTATATTCTCTCGAAACTATTAATTCTTTTTTATGTCAATGATAATATCATTGAAGAAAGTATAATAACAAATTAAAAAAAATAAAATAAGACAACAGATGTACAAGTCTCTTCAATTTATATATATTCAAGATTATAAAGAGTAGTTAAATAATGTGCATTTTAGTTAGTTTTACTTCTAACATGTAAAAAATTTAAGTAAAAACATTAAAATTAATACAATTTCTAATGATAGAATTAACATATGTGAGAGATTTTTGATGAACATTCACCACTACATTTAAAATATCTATTCCATTAAAAGATTCATACATTTTAAACCAATTCCAAATTCTTCTCCATATTTAAAACTTCTGCTATATCTAAATCTACTAATAAAATAACTTGCCAACAATTAACACCAACTACTATTTCATAACATCCATTGCTACAACACTAATATCCAATTTATCCCATCTCTAGACTTGCTGGATCTCAGAACTGTTACTTTGACAGTTAATAAACATAATAACATACTGAAGTAAGTTGATCCCCATTTTGAAAATAATAACTTGGTAATCTCATAAATTAATTTTCTTTTTAAAAGTATGTTGATCTTTTAAAAATTAATATTATAGAAGAATGTCTTTTAAAGGGAAATAAGTATGTTGATGCGTTTATTTGCTTAACTTGATTATTTAATATATTTCCCATTTTTATAAAAAAATTATCTTTATTTTATCAAAAGAAATAAAAAAATCCTCAAGAATATCATTTTAATAATTGTGTTAAATATAAAACATAAAGTTTTCTATAATATATTAATAAATAATAGTTATAATTTTTTGTTTTCTTAGATTTGTAATTCTATTCGATAAGCGTCTAACACAAATGTAGATAAGATACCTCTTCCACATAAATTCGAAGTTAGATTCAATGTATTGTGAAATTTTAATCACTTCTACTAAATTCAACTAAAAAATAATAATTTACAATTTTTCTTCTATAACAAAAAACATCAAAGTAATTATTATTAGAGCTCTCAAAAAGTGGAGTGATATAAATAATTATATAATTGGAAAATTAGTATTGAAATCGAGAATAAATAAAATGTAATGATCATATAAAACTATTTTATATTGACAATCAATAACAACTCATCACAATCTTAAAAATTGCACAATATAATATGACATATTGATTGAATGATTATAAAAATATAAAATTATTTTATATTGTTTATACTACTTCTAAACTCTTGAAAATTTTATACTAAGTACTAATGATAGAGTAACCCACTAATATACTCTTGAAAATTTTATACTAAGTACTAATTTTATATTAATGATAGAGTAACACTAATATAATGAGTAAACCACTAAAACGGTATCTCAGTATAGAAAGATCTCTTAATTTAGTCACTGAGACTATAAATATTTTAATTTAGTCTTTGACTCAGTAAAGTTTCTCAAATTTATATTTGTGTAAATGTTGATAACACATCTATGAAGTGAAATATTAATGTCTCTAACTTTATAGAGCAATCTCAATTTAATCTATGAGAATATGAATATCTCATTTTAATCTCGACTTTATGAAAAAAAATTCAAATTCACCGTTCTATAAAAGTCTATTACTAAATATTATAGATAGCAATTATGTGTTTATTAAGTGTATTGTTTAAAGTCTTGGACTCCTAACCATTCTGAAAATCATACAAAATATTTGAAGTTGAAAATAGAGAGAATGATTATAGACCCTAACTCTTGTTACCTCTTTGATTCCTCTTGGTGACTTTTTTTATTCTTCTCTACAATGTTGTGCACTATGAAGATAATACCAATTCTTCGTCCTACAATCATCACTACAGATGTCTCAACATCAATCAAATCAATTTAAATTATTCTCATTGTTATTTAAAAATATATTTTTACAAAAAAATAATAATAATGAAAGATAAATAGTAAACATGTACATATCCACCATTTCAAAATGCACAATAAGGAAAGATTATTTTCTTCACAATGTATAATATTGTAGCATAGAAAATAAAATGTCAACAAGGAGAATGATAAACATACAAATATTATGACACATAGTTGTCTTCTTTATTTATAGTTTTCATTTTTTTTCTCTTTAATGGTACACTTAAGAGAGACATCGTTATCATTAATGATATTTAGTAAATGACGTTCACATAATGATGAATTTAAAATATATTTTAAATTTGTGAACCATTTTAAAGACTCGGAGACTAAATTAGTAAATTTATATTCTCAACTATCAAATTAAAAATAAAATAAATTTTAAGATCATTTTAACATAACATTAATAAAATTTAATAACGATCATCAACATATAAATACATTTGAAAAATTGAAAGTCAAATTAAGATATTCATAATCTCAAGAACTAAACTGTAGACGGTGTTAGTCAGAAACAATTTTAATGGTTTGGTCATAATATAATCCCTATAGCTATAATATCCATATCACGCCAAATCTTTTTTTGCGGTTTGTGTTTACACGTGAAATGTCGGTCAACGATCGCCAATTTATTTTATTGACAACAACTAATTTCACAGCTTCCCTCTCTTGTTATAGTCAAAATAATTATTTCATTTATAAATCTCATTTCTACGTAATGGTGAGCTTCACAAGATTTATTGAAGTGACTGTTAAAAAGTAAAATATATATTAAATTCATCTTCATTATTTGTTGTAGGCGTAAGAAAATTTTGGTGTAGCTACATCCTCAATAAGATCTACCCATGTTTTTTTTTTGTGCATCTATTATCCGCCCCTGTTTCTTTTTTTGTGTGTATCTTTTTGACCAATGCAACTTTAATTCTTTATTTATTTGAGTTAAAATAAAAAAAAGGAAACTTCGAGGATATGATCTGAGATTCTGAGCTAGACTTTCCTATTTCCCTCACTAGGGATTTCTCATGCACCAACAAGTGTACATCTTGTGGGTATTTCAGATGAGTTTTTAATTGATTAAGCTAGTAGTAAAATCCGTTGCAAATGTACCCAAAAAGATAGATAGATTACTTGTTTTTATTAAGTGAAACTCTCTATAAAAAAACAAACTCATTATAAGCATGTTTCTTGTTCTTGAGGTGTTATTTACCTCCAAAAAAAATTGTGCATGAGGTGTTAGCTTTTATGACAAGAAAATAAAAGAGACATAAATAAAATTCCACTAAAGTCAATGTAAGATTATTATTCAACTCGCTTGTTACAGTTTTTAGAAAAAATCATTTTTATAGTATTATTTATTTTTATTATAATTTTTAAAAGAATTTAATAATAAAGTTTAAATAGAAAAACTAATTTAAAAAATTAAAAAAAAAATATCATTTTAAATATTTCATCTATTTATAATTAAAAAAATTCGATAATAAATTTTCAAAAAATAATTAAATAAAAACTATTTTAAGAAGCTTTTTATACAAATTATTTTTAAAAGAAATATTTTTTCCAAATATTTTTTTTATCTTGTAAAAATCTTTAATAATAAATATATAAACTATTGAATATTAAGATTATTATTTTTTAATTGATAAAAAATAAATTAAAGATTTATTTTTAAATAAATTTTTATAAAAATTAATTTTATAAATATAAAGTTAAAATAAACGATCCATTAATTAATGATAATGTCTCCCTTTTTTTTGAAAAAAACATTCCTATTCTTTTCTTTTTATGGGAAAATATTGCTAACCTTACTTTAAATTAAGATAAAGTAAGAGACTATTTATATTAAATCATTATTAAATTACAGTGAGTTTTTATACACAACAATGTTAGAGGTTAGTTGGTTAAAGGAAGGATAAGTTGACAGCAACCGAGATGAGAGTAGATCTCAAACCACCTATTTCTTGCTATTTCTTCAATGTCCCAATTTATATTACTTGACGATAAACTTTGAAGGATGTCAAATTACAATAGTATACATGCTTCAAAACTATTTTTAAGTTAAAAAAAATGGTTTCTTTAATTGTGAAAAAAATATTGTTATCAAGAAAAAACTTAATATTTGTCATTAAATAAATTATTTTTTATTTAGTCTAAAAAAACATAATTTTCATATCTTTCTTCAACGTTAGTTTTTTTTATTAGTAATATTTAACTACATTAATTTTATTCAAAATAAGAAGAATTGATATAAATGAACTAATGAAAATAAATGCAGTAGAAGAGATCAAATTTTACCAATAAATTAAATTCAGAGTTCATTTTTCATTAAAAGAAATACTTATATTTAATTTTCGGTGTATTCAAATAGAATTAACTATACAAAAACAGACACAAACGATCCTGAGGAGATCCAAATTTGACTTTACTAAGCATAACTTTTATTTTTTAATAGTGCTGGCTAACCTTTCCTCAACAAAATTATCGTGCTAATTACGTGATCTCATTGCCATTATTTGACAACGCATCACCATTTGAGTACATAATATCCCTTCTTAAATTTAGACGGTCACAAGAGTACCGTGTCATAAACATCGACTTTCAATTTCTTGATTCAAATTATTTTCTTGGACAGTTCTTCATTCCAATCATGGCTTTACAAATTTATTGTTACTACAAATGTTGTAAGCAAAAACCATACGTCTGGAAATAAGTGATTTCTTTGTCGGTGGACTATACGGTTGATATTAATTTAAAATTTTAAAAAAAATATATGACGGATAACGATATTTTTATTTTGGTGGTAGAGTTATTATTCCTAAAGTAGGAATAAGGTGGCTAGTATTAAGAATAAAATCGAAATTATTTGTTGACGAGTCTAACATGTAAAAAAAAATAAAAAATCAATATTTTGTTTTGATTTTTAATCTTTAGACGATATTTCCTCTATCGTATTTAGAGCTATTTGATAAGTTCTTTAATTTTTTATTCCGGCTCACATGTTGGAAGGACTAAAAAAATTTATAATTTAAAAGGTCCAAAAAATAAAGCCCACAGAAAAAAAAAAATCCCTAAAATTTTGTGGACTTATCGGCCTACCTTTTTAAAAAAAAAAAAATCGATTTTTTTTACGATAAAAAATCTTCGACTTTTTTTCTGATAAAATTTTTTTGATTTTTTTCGATAAAAATTTATTTACAATTTTTTTTCGAAATTTTTTTTCGAAATTTTTTTTATTCGAGAAGAAATTTGATTTATTTATTTTTCTCACAAAAATTTTTGAGAAAAAAAAATAAAATTTTTCTAAAAAAACATATTTTTTTAATTTTTTCGAATAAAATAAATTTCAATTTTTTTTTTAAATTTCAAAATTAACAAAATATTGGAGGCCTATAAGCCTCCTAAAACCCTTCCCTTAAGTCCCATGAAATCATGGCCCAAAACTTTAAAAAAATTATTTTGATAAAAGACCTAATATTAGGGACTTAATAAAAAAAATTAAGAAAATCTTAGAGTTTGGAGTTTTTTTGACAACTCTGATTCATATCAAATGAAACGAGATGAGAAGATGACTTATAAGTTATAGTATTTGACGATGGAAGAGCACAAATGTCTAGATTGTGTTGTAAAAAAGGAACAAGTGAAATACAGTTGATATTTATTTTTATTTTTTTAAAATTTTGGTGAACAATATATGATTTTGGACACATATTAAACATACTTGATTCTAATTTTCAATGAGATTTTTACGTGAAAAGTATTTTATAAATTTTTATAAATATAACTATTATATGCAGTATATATTTTAGGCTAAATATCACCTGTGATCCCTCAATTTAATTTCAGTTAATGTTTTAGTCTTTTATCTTTTTTTTTCTCCCGATTTGGTCATTTATTTTAATTTTAAGTGATAATTTGATCTTTTATATATTAAAATGTCAACAATGTTATCCTTATTTTTTTTCCAAAATAAAAAAAAATAAAATTGTTGACATTTTAAAACATAAAAGATCAAATTGACACTTAAAATTACAATAAATGACCAAATCGAGAAGAAAAAAAAGATAAAGGACTAAAACGTTAACTGAAATTAAGTTAAAGAAATACGAGTGATATTTTGCCTATATTTTAATCTTGACATATATCTCATGTGACGCATAGGTTAATATGCTAGTAGTTTTTGTGGATAACACAGTAAGATGATTGATGTCAATTTAATACGAATTACATATTTGTTTTTTATTTATTTTATTTTTAACGAATCAATATCATTTACATTATTATATCAATTATAAAAATAAAAATAATTATAAATGTATACTTCTAAGATACTACATTTAAAATTGTTAGAATTTTAAATATTTTTTAAATAATAATCTATGATAGATTTTAATCTAATTAAAAAATGTCATAAAAATAAGTCACATTAACCTACAAACCTAATATAGTTTAGGTCGAATTTAAGTCAAATTAAACTTTTTAAAATTTTATAAAATGGTGAATCAACTAATCTTAGAGTATTATGTAAGAAGGTTCAAAATCTAATCTCTGCAGATAATATTTCATCTAACAATTAACCAATAAAAGTTTCATAATTAATTATGATGATATTTCCTCTTTGATTAATTATTATGTAAAGATGATGTGACCTAATATGATTTGTACACAAGGATTAATTTATAATGAAAGGAGTCCGTAGTAGATTTAGCTATAAATTTATTACACATATAATCATCCTAAAAACAATATTCATAATGTAATTCGTAAATATAAACACGAAATATCGTTGTCGTCACTTCTAAATTATTTTTTCTCTTTTATTTATTTATGGAGAAATAATTTATTTTCTTTCAACTACTATGCTACAATGTAGTCACCGTGTCCACGTATCCAATAACCAATTTTTAAAATAATTTAAAAATTCATATCCTTTCTAAATACATATCCACAAATATTTTAATAATATCATTTTTTAATATGTATTTATATATCTACGTTGAAAATGATGAAACATAATTGGCATTGATGATGACTTTTAATGTGTGAATTGAAAAATGAGAAGTCCCACATTGGAGGGAACACACTCATTTATGACAGTTAGTTTCACAATTGGGTTGGGCCCCAAGGGGCACCGCAATTTTGTGAAGGAGGGAGAACGCAAGCAAACGGACCACCAAGCGCGCGCGCCGCCGCCGCCCGGCCGGCTTGGTTCGGGTCGGGTCGGGTTGTGGTGTATTAAAGTTTTTTTTAACAGATGGAAATTAATTATTTATTTAATTAATTAATTGCTTGCGATATGTCACATATTACGAAACTGCCATCCACAAGGTCAAAGTCAAAGTTCTGATTCATTCAAACCCTAAACAGACTACTCTCTTGTGCTTTGCTCAGTCAAAACCCTAATTTGACTTAGCTTCAGATGGTTGCCACGTCAAAACCCTAAAGCTGAGTCTTTCCCACGTTTTGACTTTTGCCCGGTCAAGGAAAAGCACACCAAAAGCTCTCCGTATCTGAGGCTTTTCTCACTTCTCCCCCTTATATTCTTCTTCTTCTTCTTCATATTTTCTTGAGTAGCCTCCGTGCTATATTTGAGTAGCCTCCGTGCTATATTTGAGTGTCAGTCTATCGACTGGCATACTGAGGGTGTAATTCTAGAACGGTTTTCTACAGTGCAGTAGAACCCCGATACAGTGAATCTGGGCTGTTTTATCCTGGGGACTTCGTGGTTGATAGTCTGCCTTGCACAATTTTGGACAGTGCCTCGAAACGTCTTAAAGAGAGCGACCTAGTCCGCGACTCAACCCAGTAATATTTTCGGTGGCATAAATTGTTTTCAAAGGTTCTCGAATTTCAAAAACAACAATCTATATATACATCATCCGTTATAGTTTTCGGACTTTGCCGTGAAAATATATAAGTTCTATCATGTTAATAAACCGCCTTTGTGCGGTTAATAAAAGAGTAAATTAATTATAGACTTAAGTACATTTTTTATCCGTCTATTTTATTACATTCGTATAAATGATTCTTTTATTTTTAAAATTAAACTTTTTGATTCTTTAATTATTGGTTATTGTTGTTTTGATCCGAATCTGGATTTTTTATCTAAGAAATAGTAATTATGTGCCTAAAAAATGGTGATTTATTGTCCCATTTGTTAATTTGAAGAGAAAATATCACTTTTAGGTGAATTTTTTTTCATTATTTAGGTTAAAATCACAAATTTTTAAGAATAAAAAATGAGTTCGGATCTAAGTTATTATAATGTCATAATTGGAGGATCAAAATATTTATTTAAAAATAAAAAATTATTTTTTGTGAGTGTGATAAAATAAGAGGACTGAAGTGTAATTAAACCTCAATTACACTATTCTTGTAAAATTATATTATTTAATAAAGTGAAAATGTATTATCATGATGGGTACAAATAACATTTATAAATAGTGATAACGTGATGGAGTCACCGACATAATTAATGTTCAAATGATAGCGTCTCTTCCATAAAGCTTTTTAATTAGGAACCATCAAAAAAGGGCCATGAGAAAGAGTAAACCAGAAATAGATACAATGATTTTAGAGGTTTATATTTTTTACTCTCTATCAACATACCATCGTGGAAGAATGTATGTCTTTTGTTGTAGAGTTATAGACTCAAAATCTTTATCATCATGAAAGTTTTCTTAAATGTAAAGTCTAAATTTAAAACTATAATTTATTGTTATTTTCAAATTGGATGAAATTCAATTGAAATGTGTTGAATCACTTGTTAATTCAAGAATTAATATGTGAAACACTTACTTAATTGAAATATCTCACTTGTTACAATCTTAAAATTGAATGTAGTCAATCATAATTAGATTATTCGATAAAAAAAAGACCGTCCAAATTTCAATGAAAATTTTTTGAGCTAAATTTTTTTATATATATTAAAATTTTAATTATTTAATCTTAATTGTACGCTGCAAACATGATCGATCGCCTACAATGTAAATATATTAAATATTGTTCTGATCGACAATCTATATTATTTCCCAGTTAAAATGAAGGGAAAATAAATTCAACCATTCACTCCATGGACCAAATAAATGATGATGGGATGCCGAAATTCAATAAATTGATTTGGTAATTTCAAATGTTGTTTAGAACAAAATAAAATGTGATTCATGATCATATTTTTTATTAGAATTTCTCTCTCATATATTTAATGAACTCATATTCACATAAATGCATCGAAAATGATGGACGGTTGATTTATTTATTACAAAGTTAAATATGAATCCCATTTTAGTAAAAAAATAGTCATCCTCACTCCATTAAAAGTTTATATTGTTTATCGATAATTATTAGTGAAATTTATGTAATACTTTTTTAGGTGGTGAAATGGATAAATTGTATTTATTTTAATTACTGCTATTAATTTTTTTAAACAAGTAATGTGTCTAATGGATGTAGTGGTGTGTACGGGTGTACATAAATATTTTTCGCTTTTTTTTTTTTGACAAATAAATAGGTCTCAACCTAATGACATGATTAGAGAGAATAAATAATGTGAACAAATTGAAGTTGGACCGAAATCACGGATTAATGCAGTGCAGTGACGTTTAATTTATTGCATACTTTTTTTGGGGTCAATTTATTGCATAGTTAGAACTCGTGAGCCACACGCCTCACAATGGTAGACTTGTAATCCTTTTTTTTTTTAACGCAAAAACTTTATTTTTCATGCTCAATTGCTCATCTCATTTCTACGATTCTATCATAGATTCATATTTTAAACGTATCACGACGTCATTTGATCAAGGATTTTAAGTAACTCAACAACCGATAAACTCCACCTAAAAAATTAATTAAGTGGATTTTATTGAACCACACTACCTTGGAAGAGGATTCAAAAGAATTTTAAAAGTTAAATTTATATTTTAATGTATATTTAGGATTTTAATAAAAAATTAAAATAATAGCATGAAATATATGTAATCATATAATATTTTATTTGACTTCCTAAAAAAACTAAATCTGGACATTAAAATCTCACATTAAAATTAATTACTATTTTTGATGTTTCGTTTATTTATATTATTATTATCGTAGCTAAATATATTCTTATGTTTTACTTCATTTTACAAATGTCAGTTGACTGTACACACCGGCCCCTTTTTCCAAACAACGACAATTGGTTAGTGTGGAAACAGTATGGACTATGGAGTAGTGGACCTGGTTCGCACTGGATGTCCAGGTTAACGTGGATTCAACAAGAGTAAGCCCAAATTAGCATAATATTTGGTTTCAAATAATTCTTTCAAATGTTCACCATTTTTTTTTTAATAATAATTTTCTCAAGTTAATTTATATGCATTAGAGACATACTTAAATACTCACTTGCCTTAAATATCATGTTTATTTTAAAATCGGACCTGAGATCAATAAGAACTTCGAATTACAACTTAACTGGTTGAACCGGTTAATAATTAACTAAATAAATATGACGCTTAACTTATATTTAATTCAAATAGTAATTTACAAAGTTATTTGGGTATTAATTTATAAAGTTAAATACTAATTGTTTTAAAAAGAAATACGTTAAAACATCTATAACAAACACATACAATAAATAAGTTGACAAAAACAAGAAAACAACAATGCATGACCCTGATAAAAAATAAAATAAAAACGTAATCAGGGGTAGTACAATTTTTGGCCCAATAATTTTATCAAGAAAAAGTAAAGCCTAATACTTTAATAATAACACCCTAATCTTCTAATCCACAACATTTACTCGTGTAACTTTTATGTAACCAAGCGCCGCAAAACATCAGTGTTTTGCATCTCATCCTCTCTAGGGCAACACTCTCGACTTAGCAAGTTTTTTTTTAATTCTTTTTCTCACTACAATAACATTCTCTTCTCTTACTCACAAAGCCAACCTCTTATCTTTTACTTATTTGTAATGGTCACATCTCTTACTTTGATCTCTTTCTTTATGTATCTTTTATATGGTTTTATTTTCATAATCTTTGAACGATTAGTAACAATTTTAAAAGACTGATGGTTCACAAGTTTTAACCGAATCGGATTAGACTTCGATTTCTAATTTAATCTATCAGTCTTGTATGTATTTTAAAATTCTGTAAATATAAATAATTTTAGATGAACAAAAATTGATATTACTTAAAATTAATTGTATCTAAAGTTAAAAGAATAATTTAAAAGACAAAGTTCACAAAAGAAAAAAAAAAAGCCATATCGAAGGAGGTGTTATGTCCTAAAGATCAACATTCAGGTTGTAAGTTTAGAGTGGGGTTGAAATTACGGTAGGTCGAAACATGCTTCAATGTAGAAACTTAAATTTGTAGCTTCACAAAATTCAAGTCCCTGTACATGCATCGATTATGGTTAACAATTTGTAAAAACTTGATTAATTCAATTCATGATGTTCCGTTTCCGTTTCCTTCATGCATTCGATGTATATATTATATTAAATTTTAGAAGATATATTGCAACAGTTTGATATTTAATACATTTACCTATTATTTTATTTTTGGCATATTAATTTTATATACAATTTAAATTAATATCATATAGAATAGTTAGAAGCATACTTTTGAATAGGATAAAAATTTCATGCAAATGTATTCCTTTTTCTTAAACATGCAAATTTATTCTATCATATTATGGTGCTACTTTGTACACTAAATTAAATATTATCATATAATTTTAACTTTATATTCGATCATTTTAAATTTCAATTCCATTTTAATTATATTTTAATAAATAATTCATTCTTATAATTAATTTATTTATTTACCATTTATATATGAGTGTGTGTGTGTGTTCGCGCGCATGTGTGTGTAAGAATAGTAGTTTGGACAAACCAAGATCATTATGAAGATTGAACAAGGGGTATTTTGATTTATACAAGATCATTTTGGTTTATAAGAGTAGCAGCTTGGACAAATCAATATCATTTTAGTTTATAAAAATAAAAGTTTGGACAAACCAATATTATTATGGTTTATGACAATATCATTCTAATTGATCAAGATCATTTTGGACAATTCGTTTTAAAAGATAAAATGACATGAATCATTTATCAAAATACAGATCTTAAGTAAAATAAATATCAAGACATCTCATAACAATGATCAAGCCTAAAAATTTAGTTAAAGGTCTAAATAAGCAAAACAATATCAAGAACAATAATTAGATCAATCTTCAGAATGATGAGGTATGAACAAGTACAACTAGGACATCAAAGATGAAAATTATACTCCTATTTTACCTTTTGTAGAAAGTCCAGCTTGCGCACAAGGCAGAAAATTGACACCAAGACAACTCCCAAAATTCTCAGTCATGATTTTCATTCAAGCACAAAGGAAGAACGTTATGTTCGCAAAGAAATAATGTTCTGGATAAAATAAAACACATGTCTATTAATTATCACTGTCAACAACTAAATTAATAACGACTATATGAACTGTCTTTAACTTTCATCGTGTCTATAAAAAGAACATCAATATGAAGACAACAAAAAAAGTTTTCAGTACAATCAATTCATCCCTAAAGTAATCATAATCATATTCAAGAAATCAAAACTCTGTAGTCAAGCAAAGACTTCAGTTCTCTTACACTAGATTTAAATTTTTTTTTTATTGAGTTATTGCTGATAATAAATCTCAACCGAGTATTGAGTAAATTATGATCATAGATAATTTGAGTACTTTGTAATTTTTTTTTTAATTTATTAAAATGTATAGTGTAAAAATCATTTATGTAAAGAAATGTATATGTAAAAATCATTTCAATGTTGAAAGGTGAATGATGTAACTAATCAAGAGTGATCAAGAAAAAACCGTGTGAAAGCAAGAACGTTCTTATGTGAAGGACATTAGTGGAAAAACTTATAGATTGTGAGGACTAGACGTAGTCCACATTTGATGAACTAAAATACATTATTGTATAATTCTCTTATCTCTATTATTTATTATTTATCATTCACTATCACTAATTACGTAAAATTAATCAATTTCATTTATTTTTTACTAACCAATAATGTTATTGATTTTTTTATGAGTAACCAAAATTGATTTTGAGTTAAGTTAAACTATATTAATGAAAACATGTTAGATTGATATAAAAAATAAAAATATAAGTTTTCAATTGAAGTGTAAAGTAAAATACAAATAACAAAAATGAAAATTGCTTTCATAGAATTTTTATTTACTTAAGACTTTGAAATTCTTCTTTTAAAATTATATTAATAATAGTATTTGTTTCTTAATCTTTGTCGTCAACAATTAGATTATGTAAGTCTAATGTGAAACTTCTACATTTTTTTAATTTACACAAGAGTAGCTCTAACTTTCAACACTTAGTGTTTAGATTCTAATAAAAAATTAAACAAAATAAACACACAGTTGGATAAAAAAAATCAAACGTCACATTTAATTGATTAAATAATAGAAAATATAGATAAAAAAATTAATTTATGTAAAAATTATTTAAATAATAGACGAAAAACGAAATACAGAGATAATGTTAGATAAAAATTGGAATTAAAAACACCCATCTTTCTCGATAAAGGTAAAAAAATGCTACACGTATCATTTGTTAAAATTGAAGTTTTTATAAAAATAGTTGACACAAAAAAACAAACAAAAGCGAAAAGGAACAAAGCATCGTTCACCTTTTGATAGTGATTCATCAGCGGTTCTAGGTTTATCGTCAATAATAATAACAACAATAATAAAGAAAATGAAATTACGCATTCATTCATTTAATAAAGTACGCGAGTCAATTATTTTTACTCCTTTGTCTAATAATAATTGACAAGGTAAAAAAAAAATTGTCCCTAAAATAATGGATTATTTCAATTTTAAAATATTTTTTAACAAATATTTAATTAATATTATTTACATTGTTTTTAGTATATATTTTTATTGTATATTTTTATAACATTGATAATTATCCATACTAAACAAAATAATTTGTTAATATAATATTTTATATATAAATTTTTGAATACTTCTGAAATAAATAAATAATTTGAAGACTTATAAATTTGGAAATTACAAGTAAAAAGTACTCCTAACATTAGACCCTGTATCCACCATGCTCATTTGTCTTTGAGGAGAAGGGCAATGGAGAAACAGTTGCATAGGTTGTTTGTGTTGTCAAATGTATTTGTTTTTGTTGCATCTCTTGTGTCCACAACTGAGAGTCAGAGCAATGTCTCAGGTGTAGGAGACCCAGGAATGCAAAGAGATAGTCTAAGGGTAGCCTTTGAAGCTTGGAATTTCTGCAATGAAGTTGGCCAACAAGCTCCTCACATGGGTAGCCCAAGAGCTGCTCAATGTTTTGATCTTTCAGAAGGTAAGCCAAATCACATAACAAAACATATTACACAGTCTCTCTCTTTTTTTACTTATCAAAGATCATTTCAGTCAGGATTTGAACTCAGGTTTCCTGAAGAAATCACCCTTCACTATATTCCAGTCTCTTAAATTTTATATAAGTGCTAAAAAAATTCTACAATTTTTAGTTTTATTTTGTTGAAATTGTAACTGGTAGTGATGGTTGGCCAGGTTCATTGATTCACAAGGTAACAGAAAATGATAACAAACTTGGTGTTGGGGATTCATTACCTGGTCTGAAACCAGAATACATCAACAACACAGACCTCTATGCTGTTCAAAAGGAACTTTATTTAGGTTCTTTATGTGAAGTTGAAGACACTCCAAGGCCATGGCAATTTTGGATGATAATGCTAAAAAATGGAAATTATGACACTAGGTCTGGGTTATGTCCTAAAGATGGTCAAAAAGTACCTCCTTTTAGTCCAGGAAGGTTTCCTTGTTTCGGAACAGGGTGCATGAACCAACCCATTTTGTGTCATCAATGGACAAAGCTGAAAGGTGGAGTAATGAGAGGAGGATTTAATGGCACTTATGATTTGGATTATGGTTGTGATGCAGTTGATAGTAATGTCTCTTTTTATGAGGTTGTTTGGGAGAAGAAAGTTAATGTTGGAAGTTGGTTGTTTAAACATAAGCTTAAGACTTCAAATAAATACCCTTGGTTGATGCTTTACTTGAGAGCTGATGCAACTAGTGGATTCTCTGGTGGTTACCATTATAACACTAGGGGAATGCTAAAAACTGTAAGTCTAAAGTTCTCAACATTTCCTTCACAATCCAATGTTTCAAATGACAAATGCATTAGCTACATATTAATTAAGATTTGTTAGTTTAGTTAGAATCACTATATAATAAAGTTTATCCTACACTTATTGGAATCAACTTTTTTCATTCAATCAATTTCAAATAATCCATCTTTCTCTCAATTATTTTTCTATTTGTTGGGCTCTGTCATGCTTCTGAATAAACACTCTATCTCATTATCACTTTACTTCTTTTTCCGGTCAATTTTGTTTAATTAACTGTTAAATTAATAAGTATTTTAATTTCCTTCAATGTATCAAATTTAATTAGACAAAATTAACCATCTGCATTTTATAATTCAGCTTCTAGAATCACCAAATTTTAAGGTGAAGTTAACCTTAGATATCAAGAAAGGTGGAGGATCCAAGAGCCAATTCTACCTTCTAGACATGGGAAGTTGCTGGAAGAACAATGGTGCACCTTGTGATGGAGATGTACTCACTGATGTCACTAGATACAGTGAAATGATCATCAATCCAGAAACTCCAGCTTGGTGTAGCCCTACAGGTTTAGGAAACTGTCCACCATTTCATATCACTCCAGATGACAAAAAAATATTCAGAAATGACACTGCAAATTTCCCTTATTCAGCTTATCACTATTACTGTGCTCCAGGCAATGCTCAACATTTGGAGCAACCTGTTAGCACTTGTGATCCTTATAGTAATCCTCAAGCACAAGAGATAGTTCAGTTGTTGCCTCATCCTATTTGGGGTGAGTATGGTTATCCCACCAAAAAAGGTGATGGTTGGGTTGGTGATGCAAGGACTTGGGAACTTGATGTTGGTGGCCTTTCAAGTAGGCTTTACTTTTATCAGGTCAGTAATTTAATTTACTACTCTTTTATTGGAAACTCATGAGTCATCACATTACATCACATGCTCATTTGTAGGATCTGGATTACATGCTGTAATAATCACACATAGTAATTAATTTTGACCATTAATTTGAGATCAGTTGGTTCAGATTTCACATTCATTCAACATATTTAAACAATTTAAGTCACTGTGATTTTGCAAAAGTTACATAGTATAATTTCTGCAAAATGTCAATCCAAACGGAAAACCAAATATCCACCAAGTGCATGTTTGGTTTGGCAGTAGAAATGGCAAAATCACGGTGAACCACTATGATTTTGTAGAAACTACACTTTGTAGCTTTTGCAAAATCACGGCGACTCAATGTGATTTTGCAATCTCGCCACAAAACTAAACATTCACTAAGTTGTTGATTTAGATTGCATGGTCGAGTTCAGTAACTGTGTCAGGGGTTTTTTTCCCTCACGTATGTGTCTAACAAATTTTAATTCATTTTTGTTGTGCAGGATCCGGGTACTACTCCTGCCAAAAGAATATGGACATCTATTGATACTGGTACTGAGATATTTGTTAGTGACAAAGATGAAGTGGCAGAGTGGACTCTAAGTGACTATGATGTTATTCTAACACACCCAAGAAATAGCTTGGTGACTCAAGTAGAAAGAAAATAGGATTGATAATAAAGAGTAAACTAAACTTTTGGGATTATTAGGTGATCCAAAAAGTTCAGGTTTCTAAATGCTCATTGTCAAAAGAAATCCTGAGGAATAAAGTATAATAAATTATGATAATCAAGGTTAATGATTTCAACGAATTTATTTGATTCAATCATTCTTGATTTTTTGTTTGTCATGAGATAAATTTTTTGTTTTTACTTTTTAGAGGTTACGGGTATGGACATATTTCAGTTAAGTAAATAGATATTTTAGAGCAATTAAATTTGAATATATGAAAATAGATAAAAATTGATAGGCGTGTTGTAAATTGATGTGATGAAAAATCACTTCAGTTGACAATAAGTTATTGTTAGTACTTGGAAAAAATATTGAAGTAATTAAGGTATGTTATTTCTGCTGAAGATAATTTTCATTGAGGTGAATGAGTTTCTACTTTTATAATAGAAACTACTTTTTGAAATTTATACAAAATTATGGCTTTGATGTCATTTTGCTAAACTTGGTAGAAACTACTTTTTGAAGCTTAGGGATCAAATTCTTTGTCGAAATAGAAAGAAAAAAAGTCATATTCGAATGGCCAGGTTAAAGAAGCACGTTTTCTTATCTCAAGTCTCAATCAATCCAATCCAGTGCTTTATCGAGTACCTTAAACGCAACGCTAGAAGTTTGGTCAGTTGGCCATACTTATTTCAGCTGGGATAGAGAGGATGATGAAGAAAATGATGTAAAAGGTATCCATATTTATATGATATTTGCTTTTATTTTAGTCATGCGAATCTTTAAAAATAGAAAATAACGTGAAAACAACTCAACTTTTTTATAACCATTAATCAATATTGAAAAA
Source organism: Cicer arietinum (assembly GCF_000331145.2). Lineage (NCBI taxonomy): Eukaryota > Viridiplantae > Streptophyta > Magnoliopsida > Fabales > Fabaceae > Cicer > Cicer arietinum. The sequence goes on from NC_021163.2 coordinate 6,712,983, forward strand.
CAGACAACGGTTTCTAAATGCAAATAAGTCATGTATAACAAAAGAGCCATCAATTCATCCTTTTTTTAGTAGAAGGTACTTAATGTTTGTTCGGACCATATTGCCGAAGGAACGCCTTATTACAAATATTGGAATTTAGACGTAAAAACAAATTAGTTTAAAGTCTAATACGAAGAAAGTGATAATTAATGCCTTATTGGAATTTAGACGTAAAAACAAATTATTTAAAAAATGCAATCAATGCATTTCACTTGAGAAGATGAATATGACACTTAAGTGTTTGAATATAATTCTCCATAAATTTAAAATAAATGCTTATTCATATTTCTAACAAACAAGTTTAAAGTTGACACGTGGTCTTCTTTTTTAAGAAATTTACATCATTCGTTCAACATTAATTATTAAATTACTTCGAAAATTTGTATATACCATCCAACTTATTTATTAGTTTTTCTCCACTCGTAATGAATTAGACGAACTCTCGTTATAATTAACTTTTGTTCATTAACTAATATGACAATTAATTTAATAATAACTCATGTAACATTCTAGATGCCAACTCATATCTACTTATGTGTCTATTCATTACAGTAGTGAACAATTCCACTGCTTTCCTTTATTGGAAATTTATATTAACAGTTCAATGTTAATTATACTGGTCTTTCAAATATAATTACATACATAATTTACTTAGTTACCTCAAAAATTTGCATATAGTCCAACTCATTTATTGGTTGTTCTTCACTCATAACATATTACACGACATTTCATTATAATTAATCTTCGCCCATTATATTTCTCCCTCGAAAAAGTAAACATAACATTTCTTTGCTTCACTGATAATGTACTTAAATTCTCACTTAATTAGCATTGGTCCACTCTTTTCACCCTTTAGGTAAGTATAATTGTTGCCCAACTCCTTAAATTAATTTTATCAATTCATAATATACACAATCAACAAAGAATGAATATGCATATTACTATATACACATGCATCGGTTTGGTATAGGTTATTTGGTCTTGAGTTCCTTCCATTTGATTTTCCTTCATTCAATTATCCTGCTCATTCATTCACAATGGTCTTCAACAATTTTTATCCGAACATTTCATTAGAATAATTCGAAAAGTATGTTTATACTTTATATTATTCAAACAAATATACATTGTAAACATTGCATAATATATGGTTTTATTGATCACACAGATTTAGTGTCTAATTCATATTAATATTTGTTTGACAGTTTTGTGCAATCCGACAAGATTAATGAAAGAACGACTGCTTATGGAGAATTATTCATGAATGCTAAATCAGAAGAAAATTTCACAAAGTTCTTTACATGCGCACGGTGGAAATGATTAACCAGTTATTCTGCACAACATTTTCCTTAACAAAAGATCATTAGACTACTATTAAAACCATTGCATTCATTAAATAAGTTGTTTGGCTCAATGCATTAGATGCAAAGAAATTCTATATTAGTGATCTATTAAGTTACCAATGTAATAGAATACAATGTCATTTAGGTTGAGTAACAAATTAGTAAAGACAAATAATAGCCACTTAACGATTGGACAACAATTAATAGTATAAACACATGACTTATGTTATACCTTCATTGACACATGTGTTGGCATTAATAGCACAAGAAGTTCATGAGTCTTAGGTTATTGGATATTAACACATCTTTAACCCATGTGCATATTTTGGTGTGGCTAAAAAAAAAGGATTCATGAACTTAAATGAATATTATCATGCCTCTTCCACTACTCCATCTAGACGCATGTTCATAAGAAAAATCAAATGATTAGAAAACTGTAAGTATTATAGGGTTTGAGTAGGTATGGTGTCATTTTACTTGTTAAAAAGATTTAGACATACATTATCTAACGGTTGACGATGAAGGTCAAGAAAAAATACTACTTCTAATATAGTTTAAAAATAAGTATTTCAAAGTCTTAAGTAAATAAAAATTCTACAAAAATAACTTTCATTTTTTGTTATTTGTATTATATAAATTTACCATATTTTTATTAATATTGTTAATTTTTGCATGAAGTTTTTTTTACTGACCCGTGCATTGTGCGGGTATAGGTTTAACTAGTGAATCAAGATCCAAAATATTGGTGTACAATTTTCAGCGACATTGGTCACGTGTTTGGACTTTTGCACCAAACTTAATTGTTTATGTGTAATAATTACTATTAGATTATTAATTTTTTTATTGAATATAATTAATTTTTTAAATTTTATATAAAACATAATTTAAATTTACTAAATTGTTCATTTGTATGTCAAACACGTAACTATCGAAATTAAATATTTTTATTAAAATAAGGATATATTAGGAATACTTACATTAAATTAATTAATTTTAGTTGATAAGACGGATCAAAATTTGATGTCTCATTTTTGTTTATAATGTGACTAGAGGAAGTCAGTTGTAAGTGTGTAATGATATTAACAACTTATAGCACAAGATATATACTCCCAATTGCTACTAAGAACCTAATAGAACTTTTCAAAAGAAAGTTTCTTTTTCAAACAATTATTTTTCGGTTGGATCAAGGTCCACTTCTGGAACCCCACCTGCATTAGTAGAGGTGCATATTTTCTAAAATATTGAGTTTTTAAATATATAAATTTTGTTGATTCTCTTTTGGTAATAAATAGAAATCGAGGAATGAATTATGTTTTTCATTTGATGCAGATTAGCTTCTTGTTCTTCTAAAAGCATGTAGGACTTTTTTAATATATATAAAAAATCAAATTGATATTAATATTTATTTAATTTCATTGATTAAAACATGGCATTACAATCTTCTCTTTATTTCTCTTTTGTCTTCATCTTCTTCGTAACAGAAGAGTTCATAATAGAAGAAGAGTAATTTATGATCATTTTTGGATATGAAATCACCCTCTATATCTATTATTTTTTTGTTATCATTTTACCTAATGAAATAATTCTCACATATATTAATTTTTCTTTGTATTTTTCTGTTATCTCGCAACTTACGTGCGACATTTAATTTTCCTGTCTAATTGTTGTGTTTATTTTATTCAGATTTACTTTGATCCAGGACATACAAACAAATTCAATCAATGAAACATCATCAAAATTACATATATGGATATATGCATATTTCAATCACTTTAATTTTGTCAACTATGAAAATAAGTATCATCTTAATTTTTTGACATAGATTATCAAAAAATGAAAAAATGTTTCCAATTTTGTAAAATCATTTTTTACTATTTATTATTATTATTGCAAAAAGTATTAATTTAGGAGTAAAACTGAAAAAATAATTAAAATCAATACCACTTTAAAAAACACAGCAACACTTATTTTGAGAGAATTTTTATATTTTCTAGTCCCAAAATAATTGCTGTAGTTGACCATATCACACAAATTAAGAAAAGATGATAAATAAATTAAAGAAAATGGTGATTTTATTAAACTATCTATATCAACTATTGATTTATTTTCATTATCATAATAACTTAGAATGATGCACACAACATTATTTAGATGGTACAATTAGAAAATAAATATTTAAAGTTGCATTAAAAACGGAAAGCAATAATTTTTTTTGAGACAATTTTTGTGTGCAAATGTGACAATTATTTTTGGACAGAGGGAGCAATGATTAAAATTGATTTTAATTTTAATTAAAAGTAAGTTAAATGTAACATAATTTATGTTTGAATATATTCGTATAAAAGTGAATTTAATAATAAATTATAATGTAAAAATCACGTTATAATTCAAAAACTACAAATCTTAACTTCTGGAAGAAAAATCAATTATAATTATAACACCAAAACCAATTTTACAACTAAAGAGTTGATTTTGACTCTTCTACAATTGAAACCAAAGATACACTTATTGGCTGGTTTAATGTACTACGAGCTAATAGAAAGCAGTACACTTTGGTTCTCACAGATAGCAGTACACTTTTGCTCTCACAGAACCATAATAAAAGAGAGAGTTAGTAGTACAGCTAAAATTTCCTAGTACATGCATATGTACTGCAAAAAGTACAAACCATTCCCTCCTTATCCTATTACATATAGAAATCAAACGGAATCACACCTTCATTCAACAATGCATTTTATGCATATGGTAATTTGAAAACCCAAATGTTCAATGAGGCAACCTTCTTATTAGATGAGAAGCTGATTAATTTCACACAAAGAGGGGGTAAGATGATGTAATTTAGATGTAGAAAAGGTTGGGGGCTGAGATTAATTGTTAGAGACAGCACAAAGACAGGGAACAGGCTGAGCATGGATGGAACTATCGACAGAATTGAGGAGACAACTGTCATGGTTCCACTCATGCACTGCCTCTTCCCTGGCTCTGTTCCAATTACTCCTTAGTCCCTTTCCTCTTTTATTTGTTCATTTATTTATCTAGTATATGATTTGTTTTAAAATGTGTTGAATTAAAATGCAATGAATCCAGCATCTACTGATATACATCTCATTCTGTTTTTAATTACTAAATGAAAAACTATAATCCGATATATAATTGTGAAGCAAAAGTATGGTTATATGCCTTATCGTTATACATCTGTCAATTGTCATTCACTCATTCTAGTTTCTACTGTCTTATACATTTTTATAGTAGAGTGGACACTGAAATCAGACTTTTTCTGTAATTTCACGTGTTCTGGTTTGGTGGTTTAGGGGAGAAACATATGAGTTCAAAAAATAAAAATTCATGAGTTCAACTTTCCACACATACAAAATAACAACTAAAAACACTAACACTTCTAGTTAAATATGTTGAAATTTGCAGTATATGGACAATAAAGTGTGGTCCGAGTCATCCGACACATTTTGAGTGATTATGCATGAAGTAAGAAAGTTTTATTCTCTAAGGCTATGATATAAACTAGATTTCCAACTCTTGCAATGCTTGAAATTTGAAAAGATTAGGATTTATTTTTGACCGAATATGAGACTAATCTCCTAATATGTTTATCATAAAACACTCGCCCCTCGCACAAGCTCAACACTGCTTAACTAACTTAACTAACTGAGCTTAAACTCATTTGATAGTTATACATTATAATTTATAATTATATATTTAAAATTCTAAATTAAGAGCCTAAAAGAATAGAGAACAGAAGATCAGCAAGTTATCTGAGTAGTGATAAGCTGCAGCTGCATATTTTCTGAGTTCAACAGAGAGATTCACCAAACCAAGCCATGAATGAGAGAATAAAGACAAAATTAACAAAAAGAAGGGGTTTACATCACATGGTAGCATCAATTAATATTATTATTATTATTATCAGACAAGCATAAAGACTTAGTAAGGTCAACAAGAACACATGTATGATGATCTTCTCCAAGTTTATAATCAAGTTTACCAGATTCAATAAGCTCCAAATCCTCCAAAAGTATCACATAATGTTCTTCAACATCCCCTGCACTCTTTTTTCCTCCAACCATTGCTGCAACCATCTCCCATCTTTCTGGATGCCTCTCATCTACTAAAGCTAAAGCCAGCTCAAACAATTTGTTCTCCTTCCAACTCCACCCACATAACCCCTTTGGAATTTCATCCATGTCACTCTTCATCATAGAATTGTGATTCTATGAGGTGATTAAAAATGATGGAAATTCAATTACATTACATTATGCTAATAATAATAATATACTAATTTTGGAGAATCTCATTAGTACCTTATTTGAATTAATGGGTTGTATTATGTCTTCACCCTTGTGTGATACTTGGAGGAGTCAAGTACCTGCAAAAATCAAAATCATCTTATCTTTGGCGTCATTAAAAGGGCCACATGAGATTAAATTAAACTCAATTTATATATGATAATGAAAGGTTGATTATTTTGGGCCAAAACAGTAAAATGATAATATAATAAAATAGAGAAAATTAAGTACCTCACTATCCATTTTCTAGTAAGAATTAGACTCTCGAGATTTTTTTATTTCCTATTTAAGGTATTGATGTCATGTGGTCCTTGATTTTTTTGAGCATGCTTCATGTGGAAATTTATATACCTGAAATATTTATGCATAATGATAATATATTTGAAACATATGGATGAAGCAAGGCCAGAAATTGTCCAAAAATTATCTATTGCACGGATAGTAGGTGAATTTTGGTGGTTAAGATTGAACAATGCTTGATCTTTCTGATAGATTCGATACCTCACCAACCGGAATTAGGTCACTTTCGAAGGTGTAGGGTCTGATTAAAGTCTAAGATGCAGAAAGCACAGGGAAGTAAACAAGAACATAATAAGATAATTAGATAGCGTTTATTTTGGGTTTTTTCTTTTTCATTTTAGGTTTATTAATTAAATCACTTTCTTTCAGTCGATTAATATATAAAATAATTAAAAATAAGAAGAAAAAAATAAGCATGTTTCCAAAAATAGTAAAAACAAAAAGTCAATTTTGGAACTTGTTAACGCATTAGAGTCCCCCCATCAGTAGATATTAGAATTATCTTGACAATACTCACGGTTTTTCTCTGAAATAGGAATCACATTATCTGTAGGGGTGTGAAATATGATTAATTGAAATATATTGATAAATTGGATTTACCAAATCATTTAAATATTGAATAACATATTAAAAAATAATTCAGTTAATTAAAGTTAATTCAAAAATCAGTTTAACAATTTTAAATTTTTTTTAACCTCAATTAAGATAGTTTTCTTATAAAATTTTTGAAATTTATTTTTCTCGAAAAGATATATAGAAAATATCGAAACTTTAAAAAAAATTATTTTTTTCTTGCAAATGTTTTGAGAAAAAATCAAAAACATATTTTTTCTAAAAAAAATTTGGTTTTTTTTTAAAAAAATTGAAACTTTTTTTTATCTATTTTTCTCAAAAAAATTTTGCCAAAAGAATTTCAAAATTATTTTTTCAAAAAAAAAATTTATCAGAAAATTTTTTATATTTATCTTTTTTGAAAAAAAAAATTGTTTTATCTAAAGAATTTCAAGATTCTTTTTTCAAATAACTATTTTGAAATTGATTTTAACTAAAAATTTGTTCAAAATATTAAAGTAGTTTATATTTATAAACCAATTTTAAATAGGTTTAGAACTGCACTGAAATTAATTTAAAAGTAGTTTTCAATAACTGAACTAAACCATTTATGTAGTTCAACATAGTTCGATTTTTACACCTTGAACACCTCTAGCTACCTCCGTTATTTTTTATTTATTTTAAAAGCTAAAAAAGATATATATACTCTATATTTACAATTTATTTAGTAATAATTTTAAAGATAGTGATTGAAAATGATGATTATTGGAGGTGACAAAATGGTGGACAGCAGTAGCCGTGGAAGATAGAGGTGGTGTTTGGTGCTAACCAGAGTTGTGCTGGATGATATTTCTAAAATATTAATAAATATATGTAAGTTTATACGTTTTTTTATAGATACAATCAGGTTGTTGGTTCAGTGGTTGTTTTTCAAATTGATATTGAATAACTTCTCATATCCAAACTCAGGTACTACGCTAAAATGTGCTAAAAATAAACAACCAGATTGTTACAACTATTTAGTAAAAATATTTTTACTATGAATGTTATTTTTATATAGATTTTTGCAAATTGAATAACAGAACTAAAAGTTGTATCTATTCTTCTGACATTATTTTTTTAACAATTGTGTTCGGAAAAAATACAATACGAAATTTTGCTATTACTATCCACTTTGTCTCATTATTTTTTATATTCTAAATCATTTTATTCTTCTCTAATGCATGAGTGAAGAATAAGAAAGATTATCTTATAATATACTAGATACTTTTTGTGTGTTAGTAAAAATTATATTAAAATTTTTCAAAGTATCTTAAAGGGGATTTATTGTTCATCTCATTTGCATCCAATTGATGACATTTAGAGGTGGTAGCCAACAAATGACTACCATATAATGGTGATCAAAGGTCGGCGGTGATTGTGGTGGTCAGAAGTTGTAATTAAAGTGGTGTGTGACAACATTTGTAGCAATAGAATAGTGGTCGGTGATAGTTAAAATGGTGATTGACAATAATCAAAATAGTAACACAATCATTGATGATCATATATTAACATTTAAAAAAAAAAAGAATTACATAACATATTTTTTAGTTTTCAAATTTAAATGAAATATGTTTTTATCAAGGAAATAAATCAATTCAACCTCATTTTCCATAAATTTAACTTTAAAACAAATAATCATAAACTTTAAACTATCCCTGAGTTTAACCATGACAGCTATATACATAGTTAAGGTATCTGACCAATACTCATTTTTGTGATAAACTGGCTATACATTGAGAACCGGTGGAGTTTAATGGAAATTAAGATGCGACTTAGATATTTGAGAGTGATATTTTTATAATTTTTTTTTTGTAAGATATAAATCAAAGTCTAAACAAATACAGAATCATTATTTAAACTGTTTTTCTTTTTAAAAAATAATGATCTTAATTACTTGATTGATTTTGATTTTTTCAAAATTACACTTAGTATGAATACAATTATGAATAATCACATAAGTTAAATAGAATTATATACACAAAAAAAACTCTCAAATAATAATTATAAAGTAAACGCTGACATATTTTTAAGTTTTGTTAGATATATAATACCGCAACAATTAACTATTTAAAAGTGATGTCATTTTTTTCATTTTTTATGACTTAAATTTAGAATCCACCTCAAATATCAATCTTTGACTTGTACACATGTGAAAAATATCAGACTTATCCAAGACTTTGACACAGCATCCTAAAGAAATAAATATGTCACTGGCTCATGTTCAAGTATTTCAATCTTAGAATAAAGTAAATTTTATTTTTCTACTACAATACTATACAAAAAGCATTCATACATATACCTGGTTTCAAATATATATACAACTTAAATTTCAAGCCCACATATTTGTGGCATCACATTTAATTCCTAGTATCCATATTTGTCTTATTCTCTAATGGTCCTACAGTAGTTTCTACTTCTTTTGATATAATCCATATAATTTAAGGTTTAAAGTTTTACCTAATTACAATATAGTATTGTATCCAAAATTATAAGCAAAAACATGTCAAAAAAATTGATATATTTACATCAACTTTATTTGATGAACTTTTGCTTATATTTTGGGAGGACGAATAGATATTATATAATGGTCTAGTTATATATGCAATGGTGGATTTCATTTAGTGAAGCCAAGTTCAAAGGGGACGCCAGTGGCTGGCAACCATACACCACCTTGGAGCCATTGATCAGCAGTATATTTAATTGCTTCCTCTTTGGTAAGAACTCCATGTCCCCACTTAACTCTTGCTGAAGAATTAGCACCAAGTCCAGTGTTAGCATACTCAGCAAAGAAACATGTATCAAGGAATTGTGTTCCTGACCAAGGAAGATATCCATCTGGTTGAATTAAATCACCAATTGTATTTTCCATGAATATAGCTCTCGAATAAGCCTTCCATGGCCTCGCTAAATAAGACCTCACTGTCAATCTATCAGCTTCCAATGATGCATCTGGCATGATCTCACAATTCTGAATTACTACACCTGTTGGCATGTTCTTTTGATCTGTTCCATCAGCCACCACTATGGTTTGTTGATTTGGACCTGGTTTTCTCACTAGTATTTTGGAGCTTTGTATTAAGGTTGTTGAGTACCCGAAAATGAAATCAATCGTGCCTGAAATTTCACAGTTTCTATAGAATTGACGGTGGGCGTGTGCATACAATGTGTCTTGATAACCTCTTATGGCGCAGTCGAAGAATACTGATCTGTCACCTTGAACGCGAAGTGCTACTGCTTGATGCTTGCTTGCTCCTGCTGTGTTCTCAAATGCCATTGACTTTGCAACAAAATCTTCTGCAACAGTAGCTGCACATTCAAGTAATATCTTAATTCAATATATATATATATAATTTTGAAAATATAATTAGTAGGTGAAATGAATGGAGAAGAACTTACAAAATGTAGCAGTTCTCATAGTCTTCCAACCATCTACATAATTTTTACTACCAGTGATGATAGTCTTGGTAGGGCCATCACCAAACATTAGAATTCTCTTCTTTTTCTTGTCAACGGTAATGTATTCATCGTAGGTACCAGCCTTAACGTAGATAACATATCTACCTTCATGATCTTTAGGATAAGAGTTAATGGCATCAAGAACAGTGTTAAATTGGCCACTTCCATCTTTGGCAACAACAACATTAGGTTTAGGAGTACGACCTGTATCCATATCAGCCAATAGCCTGCGATCAGCAGCAGTCATCCAAGTTGGGTAACCATCGTGATCAACCTCAAGAAGACGACGAGAAGCAGGATTAACCTTCAAATCCAAGTTAAATGCAATGAGTACTTTGGAAATCTCAGACACAACATCAAGTGCTAACGCGGTAAGTTTTCCAACATAATCCAAACTGTCTGTTTGCAACTGTTCTTGAATCTTCTTTTCGCCGTCGGTGTCAAAGCCGTCAAGGCATGATTGTTGGTAGGCAATGACAGCACCTAACCAGTTTTTAAGTTCTGATGCACGGTCATTAACGTTGTGAATGTCGTTATCATTAACCATAATATTGGAGGCTTGTAATTCATCTATTGCGAATTCTAACAAGTCTTTGCAATCGTCAAGGGCCATTTTTGTGCTGGAAATGTTTTTGCTATTTTCAACTGTGAGTCTGTCGCTCATGTTAAATGCTTTGATCACATTATCCATTGTATTTTTGACAACACTTTTTATGTAATCTTTTGGGTCTGAGGTGTTAACAGCACTAAGAGTGTCAACACAAAATTTATGGTCATCGCTGTTTTGGCACACTGCTGTTACAGCTTTATTATGTGCACTCAAATCGTTGTTGTTATTGGTTCCATCACTGGGAACAACGGTTTCACCGCTTGGGCCTGATGTTCGAACAAGAGCAACAACACCTAAGGCAACACCTACTACAAGAATCACAGAAACAGCTGAAACTATAACTTTTCTTTCCATTTTCTTATTAACTTACTTTTTGCAATCTTTATTTTACCTTTTAAATGGTTTTATATATCTTTTTTTTATCAATGAGTATGTGATATGAAAATGAGGTTTTCAATTCCTTACTATTTCTGGGAGTGATGTTTTGAGATAATATTGGTCATTGTTTGATGAACCATTTCTAGTACTTTTTTGTTTTATATGGATGGTTCAAGGTTTAGTTTTTTGGATACGTTGACCATTTCTTTGAAAATTGACTTCTGGTTTCTATCAGATATACTAAAAATTGTTTAACCATCAATCCTTAAGGGAATTGATCGGCAATGCGTATGCACATTTGCTATCCATCACTTTTATTACAATTTCATCCGCTCAATTATTTTGTGTATGAGGCGTCTTAGACGGATAATTATTTGTGTTACACATTTTTTATTTTGGTCATCAAATTTTAAATATGAAGGACACACTAAATCAAAACAAACTGAAATTTATCTTTATTTTTTTGGTAAACTACGTGATTCGTAAATTATAATAAAATAAATATCTATTTTGGCATAAATAGTAAGAATTTTACTTTTTAACTTTTGTTCTTTTTTTTTACCGTGCAGCATATAGCTTTGTCGTGTGACCTACACACATTCATTGTGTTTAATTCACAAAATATAAATACTAGACGGAACAATGTATATCAATACAAAATTGTACACGATAACTTTTTATACTTTAATATGTTTGATGATCGATGCACATCACATATAAAATGTATAAAATATATATATATAAGGCTTGGTACTTTACATCCACCTCTTTTTAAGAAGGTGTAAATAACTTATACATTTTTATTTGGACAAAAACATCACTATTTATTATTTTAAATAAGTAAAATTGAATTGTAGTTTTGTAACTTTTATTTTTAATTATTATTTTATAAGTCGTTAATCTACACCACATTAACAATCTATACCTATTTATTTGGATAAAATCATCTTTACTATTTTAAATAAGTAAAATTGAAGACAGACAAGTGTCCGAAGCTTTTGCTTTTGCTTTTTAGAAAATATTCGTTTTTTCTGATAATAGTTTTTTTTTTTAAGTCTGAAATCGAATACGGTCTAGGGCTGAGACTTAATACATTAACCTATTTTTCAAAACATTGCATCAAAACAAATTTTTGCCAGATGACAAGCAATCCTTAGTATTTGTTATTTTGAAATTGAATTTATTAAAAGAGATCAAAACTCAATTCCGGATTTTCTAACAAGAGAATTTCTTCAAAACAAGACTTGAGTGATGCCTAGAAAATCAAAAAGAATCGAGGTCCAAAAGGACCAACCACTAGACAACTCAAAACCTCTTTCATCGGCAAAACTCATCCGATCTTGGGTAGAAGCAGTCGAAATATATACAATATATATATATATATATATATATATAAATATATAGTATATAATATATATATATATATATATAAATATATATTAGTTGGTGCAAATTAGCATCATGCACATTTTTATTTCAAACAAGAGAATCCAACATTAATAAGGAGATGAAGGAGAAAAAATGATGTAGAGAGAATCAAGATATATAGTAAAGAGAGATAAGAAGGAGATAATGAGAGAAAGAGAGAGACTAGAGAGATATAAGAGAGGGGGTGACATGAAAATGTATAGAGAGTGTGTAGAGAGAGCCAGTAGAGAAAGATAAGAGGGGGAGAGAGGGGAAGATATATAAGATAAAAAAATGAGAAACTAGAGATATACATGAGACAATAGCGAGATAATTAACTTTTAGTATTTGTCTAACACACCACACATGCCTATCCAAATAAACTTAAAACTTTCCTTGGATTCGAACCTCTAATAATCACCACCGCTGAACCAAAATCAAATATCTTGACAAGTTTACTTCGCAAATGTAATTAGCCATTGCTTTCTCTCAAAAATCTATATTTTAGAAACTCCTCTGACGACTACCGCATATCCAACAACAGATGAGGGACAAAAAAAAAACTGGCCTGAGAAACCATTGTTGTTTTAACATCAAAATAGAGTAAAATAAAATATTTATAAATAATCTCGTTTATTAAATGAATAAAATTTTACAAATAAAATTTTTTATATAGTAAATATTTCGTAATATCTCTTAACAAACTCAATTAATTATCAAATTTATAAATCTAACTTATAATTACAGTTAAAATAGAACATAACTTTAAAAAATAATCATTTGTTTTCAAAAACATAATCACTTATATCTGTTTAATTTATAACAGCTTTTGAAAAAAAATCATAAACTGAAAATAATCTTAAAAATTGTTTCAAATGAAAAATTATTTTTAGTAGTTTATCATAAAAATTATTTTTATAAATGATTTTTTTATTTAAAAAATTTAATTTTCATCGTAGACAACTTCTGCTATTTTTAAGAATCTCTAACAAATAATCTTAAAATTATCAAATATCAAAATCTCTTTTTATAATCCGTAACAAACGAGCGTTGAATAAAAAAATTGATGTATATATAAAAAACTAGTTTATACATATAAAAAAATTAAATAAAGTTAAATAACATTCTTAATTAGTGTGTATATAATTATTTTTGCTTATAATATTTTATTAATTACGAGTACATTTTGCTAGACCTATATATAGTGTATTTTTATTGTAAATCTCCATTTTATAAAGAGAATCATTCAAAGATTAATGATGAGATAAGTAAAGTCTAAGAAATAATTATTTCAGATATAATTTAAACTTAAGCTCTCCTTTAAACTTAAGCTCTCCTGAATAATTCACTATTCTCTAAAACTCATTAACTATTTTGACTCAGTCACTTTGATTATATAGAATACTAATTATATCATCATCTAATATTAAGAATCTTTGTATAAAAAAAAGATAGTCATATATAATTCTATCCTAAAGGTTTTTATTTTACTCAAAAGAAAATATACAGTTTTGAAAATACAAATTACTTTTTTATTACATTAAAAATTAAATAAATTTACCTACTATTCTTAACTTGTATTATATAATTAATTATTTTAACTTATAATTGAGTAAGGATAGGGTAGATGAAACACTTACAAAATAATTTTTTTCACAAACGAATTAAAGTAAAAAATTTCAAGTAACATATAAGCTGTACACATACAATTCTCCCATACATACAAATCACATGTAAAGGGTTCCACCTGAGCTAGCTAGCTTGAAATTGAGACCAGCTTCAAAGTAGAATCAACACATGTAAGCTAGTAAATTTTTTCTATGTACTTAACTGAACAAACTTGTGTGTACATAAAAAGTACACACCTGTAACTACTAACAATAAATGAATTCCCAATTCCCAACCCTTGAAATGAATTTGTTGAAACTGAATTAAGCTTTAGTGAAGCCAATGGTATAAGGAATACCAGTAGCCTTCAACCAATCATCAGCTTTTCCAGTTGGTCCAGCTCTAAGGAATTGTCCTGCAGTAAATTGTGCAGCTTCATTAGAATTAATATTAGGGTGATAACCTTTCCAGTTAACCCTTTTAGAAACATCAGCACCAGGTCCAGTATTAGCATATTCAGCATAATACAATGTGTCAAGAAATTGAGTTCCATCCCAAACACTCCATCCTTCTGGTTGAATTAAATCACCAATATTTGATTCCATAACAACTGTCTTAGAATATTCTTTCCATGGCCTACCCAAATATGATTTGAATTCAAATCTAACCGGTTGCAAAGCACTTTCTGCAACGATTTCACAGTTTTGGAGTACAATTCCTGTAGCCATGCTTCTTTGCTTTGTTCCGTCCGCTGTTACTGTGTTGAATTGATTAGGTCCTGGCTTTCTTATGACGATTTTAGAGTTTTGGATTAACGTTGGAGATGCACCAAATATGAAGTCCACTGTACCAGAGATTTCACAGTTGCGGTAGAATTGTCGATTTGTTTGAACGTATAATGTGTCTTGGTAACCGTGCATTGCACAATCAAAGAATGCTGTCATGTCTCCTTGGTTTCTAAATGCTACTGCTTGGTGTTTTTCTGGTCCTGCTGTGTTCTCGAATGCCATTGACTTTGCAATGAATCCATTTGCAACATTTGCTGTTATAAATACATAATAAACACATGATCAATTCAAGTTAAATTCATTGATCCAATATATATATATATAAAACTTACCAAATGTGGCTGTTTGCATCGTCTTGACACCATCTACAAAGTTTTTGTGACCGGTGACGATGGTCTTTGTAGGACCATCGCCATACATAAGAATATTTATTGACTTTTTGGGAATAGTGATATACTCGTCGTAGACACCAGCCTTAACATATATAATGTATCTTTCTTTGAAGTCTTTAGGATAGGAATCAATAGCCTCTTTAACTGTTTTAAATTTACCACTACCATCTTTAGCAACAACCACGTTTGGTGGAGGATTTCCACCGTTGTTTGTCTTAGACAATAACTTACGATCAGAAATTGAGAACCACGTGGGCAATCCTTCGTTATCTAGTTCATTAACATCCAAAAGACGACGAGAAGCTGGATTCAAATCCATTTTCAAGTCGAAAGTTTGGAGGATGTGAGTCATACTAGTTACAATGTCAAGTGTCATTCCAGTAAGTTTTTCCATTTGGTCCAAACTTTCTGTTTTCAAGAGTTCCTTCACCTGGTCCTCACCTTTGGTGTCGCTATCAAACCCTTCCGTGCATGATTGTTGGTAGGAGATAACAGCACTCAACCAATTCCTAAAGTCAGGTATTTGATCATGAATCGCTTGAATGTGGTTATCACGAACTAAATTAGCTGATGCTTCGAGACTATCAAGAGC
Organism: Cicer arietinum; assembly: GCF_000331145.2. Taxonomy (NCBI): domain Eukaryota; kingdom Viridiplantae; phylum Streptophyta; class Magnoliopsida; order Fabales; family Fabaceae; genus Cicer; species Cicer arietinum. The sequence continues at coordinate 6,728,788 of NC_021163.2, forward strand.
GAATTCCATTAAATCTTTGCAATCATCAAGGGCCATATGGACACCAGGATTTTTGTCTCCATGTTCAATTGTTAACCTATCACTCATATTTAATGCACCTATAACGCTTTTCGCACTTGCTGCAACAGCAGCTGCAAAATAAGCTGTTGGATCAGAGGAATTGGCGGGTTTAACAGAGTTAAGAGTGTCATGACAAAGTTGTGGATTTTCAGTTACTTGACAAATGGATTTCAAATTTTTTTGATGTGCTGCTAATTCAGGATCACTACTATCCTTTTTGTTAACAACAACTACAACTCCAATGGCAACACCCACCACAAGAATGATGGATACACCAGAAACAAGCACTTTTCCGTTCATATCTTTTTTGTTTTAAACTTCTTCAGATCTTTTTTTATTTTTTTATTCCTCCCCTTATTTGGTTTTAATTTGTGTATGGAGAGGCTGATTGATTAGTAGAAATATATAATTAGGCACAGAAAAAACCACAAGGATATTGAGGTTCTTATATAGGATGGGAATTTCTTCTTTTTATTTTATTTTATTAGTCCTAGAATAGATGTGAGAAAGACAACCTTAAGATGAATGAGTGTTTAGAAATGTAGATCATAATTAGGACACTGTTATTTCTTCCTATAATAAGCAAGAATTGGTATTTTTCAGGATAAAATTATGTGATGAATTGGTGGTAGACAAGGTTAGCTTGCATTGTGATGGCTAAAAATAGTTGAGGCATGGACAAATTTTTAGTCTATGGATATATATTCTTTCAAGTCGTCCTTTATTGTTGGAAAACCACATACATGATCGATCATTCGTTGATGAACTTCAATGACTTGTTCCCGTTAATTCAGATGGCAAGGATCACTTGTGTTATGGATAGTGTTATATTTTGATAATTTAAGGAGTTAATGGTAATTCTTGATACAAATCAAAATTTGCAACTTTTTTTTATGTATAAACTAGCAAAATTTGCGGTTAGTATGACTGATCTATATTTATAATATATAAAAACATAGTCATAAGCAACATTTCATTTATTATTTTTCCATGCAATACCAAATTTGCCACGTCATAGTAATTTTGAGGTGGCATAGTCTAAAACACATATTCACACTATTTTATTTTACGCTTACTACTCAGTCCCGATCAAACACTTCAACTATTAAACTCTTTCGTTTCATATTCTTATATTCTGATATTCATGCAAAGAAGAAAGAAAGAAAAAAAAAAACAATAGAGCTTTTGTTTACTTTCCCGCGAAAATGTAAGCTTGGCTTTGGAAGAGAGGCGAAACAACTGCAAAGAGAGAGGAAGACAGTTGAGTTGGTTGTCCCGTGAGAAGTGAATGAGGAAAAGTGAGAATTTGTTTTGGGAGGAAACTATTGAAATATTGAAAGGTGATTTCATTAGTAGCATAAGCTCCATGCATGTAGTTTGCTCATTGCACCCTTCATGAGCTAGTTGTTTTGCGATGAAATTGATTTTTTTCGGGTTTGATACTAAAACTCAGTGAAAGGAAACTCAAAATGTTGCAGCTAAGTAGTTAATGTTGCAAAACACTTGAATTCGTGCGATATGGTATCACATAGTAGGTATGATACTCAATGCCACATGCATTCTGCCTAATAAAATATCATAAATATTCCTATAATTTGATTTTACGCCAAATTAATCTTCTACTCTCTTGACTTACTTTTTTTTGGTTTTACTTTAGTCTTTTAATTATTTTTGTTTTATTTTAGAATTTTAATTATATTTTTGTTAGTCAAATTAGTCATTTATATTAATTTTTTTATAAAAAGAGTTTAGTTTTATCAAATTTTTCTTATCACCCATCTACAAACTCATAAATCCATAAATTTACGATAACCTTAAAAATCTAGACAATTCATACCTTCAAATTCATAACTTAGAAATTCAAATGAATAATCTTTCAAACTCAGAAAAATAAAAAAATTCCTCAAATCTATTTCTCATAATCCAATCATTATTTTTCTTTCATACAAAAGATAATTTATTTATTTATTTTGAATCTGAATTTAATTATTCTTTTACCTAAACATTATGCTTTTTAAGTATATATTTGGAGAAATTTGCTTTTTAAAAAGGGGATTTTCAAGATTAAGAAATTTATTTTGAAAGGTAAAGATTAAGAAAATTGCAGATTGAAATTTTTAACTAATTGATAAAAATAAAAAATAAAAAAAACGATGCACTCCATTTTAAAATTATGTAGCTACACTACTTTTAAGACTAGTAAAAGGTCGCCATTTAATAAGACGATCTATTAAAGACACCTACATTTGAAACAGTGACTTTATATTACAATGTTGTTTCTATTTTTTATTTTAAAAAATATAAAAATATAAGAACTTTTCCATTTAGAAGCGACTTCTTACTACATGTTTTTATATTATTTTAAAATGAAAAATGTAAAATAATAATAGTAAAGTAATAATATATAATAATATAATTCAATAAAATTGTTAAAAATACAACAACAGAAAATCAGAAGATAAAATAAAATATTACAAAAGTCTATTAGAGTTGTTAGTAACATTCTAATAATGTTTTTTTAGTATGATCATTATCTAACATGGGTTATATTTTCTTGCCTATATTTCTTTTGAACGATTTTTATTGAGCAACATAAAAAAAAGGTTGAAACAAGGTATCACTTATGTCCAATAAAGGGTAACGGTCTCATATGCAGGGGAAATATTATATTATAATTTTAAATGCAGAAATTTAAGAAAGGTCCAAATAACTCCTCACATTAGAACTCGCATGGACAATAGAGGAAAAGAACCACGAAAATATGGGTCATGTACTCATGTTGAATAATCAATCATACTCAAAACATTAACTAAATATTACTTAAAACTCTAGTTGATTTTTCTAATATTTTGTATATTTAGCAATTTTATTGAATTATATTATTATTAATTATTTTGTTATAATTATTATACTTTTCAATTTAAAATAATGCAAAAAATAAATGAAGTAAGAAATCTCCATTTCAAATGGCAACATTCTTATCATATCATAAAGTCTGCAATTTCAAATGACTAACATTCTTATTCTTATCGTATCATAAAGTTGTCATTTCAAATTAAGGTGTCATTTACTAGGCCACATTTCCAATAGAGGACCTTCCACTAGTCTCAAGAGTATGTTAGCTTAATATATAAATTTTAAAATAAGTTATATTGGTATTTATTTTTTCTTTTAAAAAAGGGTTATTTAAAAAAAAAATCTCTTAAAGATGAGTGAGATGATAAAACTTAATTTTTTTGTCAAAAATTAACTGAAACAGTCAATTTAACTAATAAAAATATAGTTAAATGATCAAAAGATAACAAAAAATAATAAGAGAACTAAAGTAAAACCAGAAAATAAATTAAAAGGCTAAAAAAACTAATTTATCCTTTCATTATAATTTTCGGTGTATCTTCTTGGATTTTGTTTATTAGAAAATTTGATTTATAGTTATTAGAGTAAATATAAATAATGGATTTTGTATGATGTGACAAATTTTGAGAATGAGACATATATGTATAATCAGTTGTAACGGAGTGTCAAAAGTTTATATTAGATTTTCACTCTATTATCTAAGGTGCACGGTGAAATGATTTTGGCACTTTTGGCCTTGGTTGATTATTTGAATCTTTACTAGCATTTTTTTAACACTAAAACAGAGCACTTTGAAAATCCTAAACTTGAGTACCCATAAATTGTTTTATATTCATTCACTGTTTTGTGGCTTTTGATGGCATATATTTAGGTTTTTTGGTCTTTTAGTCTCTCATCCATTTGATTAATCCAATGGTCCAGATTTGAGGAAGGAGAGAGAAGTAGACAACTTTTGAACGTGAAAAGAAAACACTTCTAGTTATTGTTGCCGTGCTACTCACTCCCTCTTCTTTTGAACTCAAAAGTAATCATATGTACACTAACAAAAAATGTTAACTGAAAGTTACTCTAGAAATGATAATATTTAATACGGTGGAGTTAATTGCAATTTACTTATATTTGGGTCCATCAAACATGACATGTGGAGTACTAAAATTATATCACTCGTATTTATACTCATTTTAAAAACGAGTTTTCTTGGGGAAAGGCTTGTACCCCATAGAAATCACATTCGAAACAAAAGCCTCAACATTGAGCGGTGAAACAGACTACTTTGTTTTCCAAACATCGGAATTGAAATTATATAGGATCATACAACCCTCAACTTTTTAGAAATATTTTAATAAAATAATTAATCTAGTAAGAACAACAACCATTTGTCATCATAATTGTTAGCAATGAAGTAGTCCAATGACTCGCTCTTTGATCTGGGTATACACATTTATGCTTCCCAATTTTGCTAGGACAATAAAGTAAATATGGCAATCATCCCAGAAGTAAGAGATAGAAGGAAGGAAAATACAGAGAAAACAACTAACATTAATAAAAAGAATAGATGAAGCAAGGAAACCTCAAATAGCCTCATGGATTATAGACAAAATGAATGCAGTGTAGTGTAACCTTTGGGACAAAAAGCCATGTTCCAGCAATTTAATACCAGCTTTTGAAGCAGTCTCTTATACTTTGCATGCACACTTGTGAACATACTCACAGATATAGAAAGAGATATTAATTTGCTGTTTCACCAGCAGGTCCAGCTCGAGCAGTCAACAGAGGTTGAAGAGCTTTGACTACAATGCTCATGTTAGGTCTGAAATCAGCTTCATATTGCACACACAGTGCAGCAACAGCAGCCATCTGTAATAAACAAGAAAACTCGGTGTTATACCAGAACGTTATTCTTAATTAAGTCAATAATTTAACACTGGTGCTAGGCGTGGTTCCTAATTCCTGTAAAGGTTCCCACAAATAATGTGTATATTATTTCTACTGTGAAGTGTTTGCACATTTTCCTCTAGCATTAAGAACATATAAAATGGTTCGTAACAATTGAGAACATACTATAGATTTTTTTTAAAAAAAAAACCTGCCTTTCATTTGCTCAACTTATTACAATATATTCGATGAAGTTCCCACTCAAGGAAATAATTCAGAACATATAGATTTAAACTTCGGTCTCTTGTATAGTATTTGCTATCTAAGCAAAATATCTAATGAGCTTCTTTTATATTCAAATAAAATATAAGCTATATAACACTTGCACAAACAGTTAACAGCATGAAAAATGGCCAAATAAAATAAAAATAAGAAATATATATACACACACACACTAAAAGATGTAAACACCTTAGCAACAGCTTTTGGTGGGTATTCTCCTCCTAGTCTTGTATCAACACACTGCCTGACTTTATCCTCACTGAGTTTAGGTGTAGCCTGAAACACACATCAATCAAGATCAGCTAGAATTTACAGTGGACAGAGATCACAATAAAAAGAAGCTTCGATTCTGTTTCTTTTTTCTTTTGTTGGTGCAAGGGGTGAGAGTGTAAGGATATAAATTAGTACCCAAGTAACCAGACTCTGTTGTCCACGTGGTAGTGTATGATCAACAGGTTTCCTTCCGGTCAAAAGTTCCAGAAGGACAACACCAAAACTGTATACATCACTCTTAGCATTCAATTGTCCAGTCATTGCATATCTGCATCCACAAGATAATGTTTAGCAGTTGAAGCTGGGGCACTAAATATAAAAGATAGTTTTCCCAAATTGATACTAAGATAAAGAAACATAATATATGGGAATTGCTCATGCTTGTCCAGTCATCTGTAGCATAAGAACATTCTCTATGGCTTTTCCAATAATTATTATTCAGCATTTACACACAAAAAACAGGTCCATCACATCCAATAGGGATAAAACGATGCATGTGGTCTGATATGTAACTTGAAATCTTACTCTGGTGCATGATAACCAAAGGTTCCAAGGACACGGGTGGAATGAAGACGTGCAGCCATGTCTGGAGCCTGATTTGACAAATCAAAATCTGCAATTTTAGCAACATCATCATCAAATATCAGCACATTGCTTGACTTGATGTCCCGGTGAATAATATGGGGATCAGCCTTCTCATGCAAGTATTCAAGCCCTCTTGCAGCCCCAACAGCAATTTTTACTCTCTGCGCCCATGTCAAAACTGGACCAGGTTGTGCTCCTTTAACCCCTTTTCTGCCTACATGTAAAAGAACAATGATGAAAACATTTAAATATAATTAAAATACAGACTACAGTAATATATATCTCAAGGGGAGAGACATTGTCTGGCAAGCATCAAAAAGAAAAAAAAATGTTATAATCTATAATCTTATCAGTTCCTTAATGTAGAAAGAAATTCAACCACTGTTTATCAACGTTGATACTTTTCTAACATGACCAATAGAAAGGCAAAATCATATACCATGTAAAATGTCATGAAGAGACCCATTAGATGCAAATTCATAAGCAAGAATACGGGAGTTTCCATCAACGCAATATCCAAGCAACTGGACAAAATTTTCGTGCTTCAGCCTTGATACCATTGAAACCTGAAAGCTCAGAAAACCACATGGTGTCTGTATGGGAACAACATTCAATGATGTAACAAAAAATACTTAGCCAAGGTTTCCGCACAAATATACCTGGGCCAAGAATTCCTCGTCGGGCTGTTTACTGGCATCTAACTTCTTGATTGCTGCAGCCGGGCCATTTTTAAGAACTCCATAGTATACTCTTCCATAGGATCCCTCTCCAATAAGAGAATCTTGTCCAAAGTTATCAGTAACTTCTTTCAGTTCATCTGCCTGTATCTCAGGAACTTCAATGGGCTGCACTTTAACAGCCTGAGCCCCCTGTTTTGCAGTCTCAGAAGCATGATAATTTCCATCATTCCCTGCAAAGTGGAATTTGTCAGAATAATTACATCAAACTCAAATCAGGTAAATATAAGAAAACCAATTAACCCGGTTAAGTGTTGTAAACAGCATCTCAATTGCATATTATGGGTTCAATCCAGTCGAAACGGAAACACCCCTCAAATATGCATGAACTCTTTTGAGTTGCAAACTATATATATCATCCCTAATGCACTCCTCTAACTTATATGAGTCAAATTACCTGCTGGATTTTTTACAACATATGGTCCACCACTTTCGGCAGCCTTGTGGTACTCATCCTCTTCGCAACAGCTGAAACAACTCATGATTCTTTCCTAATAAAATTAATTCATAAACCTGTCAGACCATCCTAATAATAATTCACTTTTAAGCTTGAAGATATAGTCCATTCAAAAAATAACAATAACACTTCCACAGTTCCATGTAGATTCTCATTGCAAAAAACTAGATACATCCTAGTGATATTGCAACGTTGAACAATTCAAATATCATGAAATAAAGAAGGACATAGTGTATTTGTGTGGATTTTCTCCGCAACCACATTGAGTGGTAATATGAAGTATTATGTCAACATAGCTTCATTTCATTCGCATAGTATAAAAACCTGAATAGACAAGATGCTTACACTCAATTTTTGTTTTTGTTTTGCAACTGTCAATGTTACAAACAATTAGTTTTGTTAATCTAGTTATTTTTTTTGCTGAAAGTGGGGATCGAAAATGCTGCAACCTTATCACTTTACTCCCTAACTTCGCCACCTCAGTCACCAAGCCAAACTTATATCCCCTAGATAGATGCTTACACTCAATTGATTTAATTATCAGCTAAAATTTGCAATAATTGCCTACCTCTCAGAAATCAAGTCATCAAATATTAAAAATTAAATATTACATGATCCTTGAACAACAAACAAAGGCAATTGAACCATTAAATTTTCACAGCATAGTATATCAATAATGCTCGACTACAATTCGATAAAACTCAACGCCCCTAGTTACAAAAATCAAATCTCATTCGAATGAATCGAATTAAAGCGGATCGAGTCCGTTTCCCCCAATCAGACAAAACTACTATCAAAATTCAAGCCAGTAGTCACAGATCGGTCCAGAGCAAACTCAGTTTTGTTGAAAACATTTGTTAAATTAAAAAAATAAAAATAAAATGCTCATCCATAAACGAAATTATTGAACCAAAAAATTCAAACAACAGAATGAAAATAACAAGTACATGATTATTATTTTTTTGCTAAATCAAAAAGGTAAAGTGTTACAGTGAAGGACGTGATAGATCGATGAGTACCTGAAATGAGACGAAAGAGCGAAATTGTGGAGTTGAGACTCTTGAAGCGGTAGGTGGTGAGAGTGTGGAAAAGGGCGAAGACGCGTAATTGAGGATTTGAGTCCGCGAAACGGGTGAAAGTAGCGCAGGATAAGCAGAAAGGAGTGCGTAGAATAAAGGAGGTGCCGAACAAGCAAAGCTTTTGACTCGGTTTTGAGTTGGAATTAGAGCTACGATTGTTGTGCTGTACTGTTAGTTATAGAAGGATATTTTTTTTCTCACAGCTAGTATCGTAGTGTAATGCTAATATCCCGCTAATTAAATGCCACTAATTCATCACTGACGTTAGACTTCACTTGCGAAACAGTAATAGCGCGTACAATCATACAATCTGATTCAGTAAAAAAGTAAACCCACCATAGTACGGTCTTATTAAAAAAAATTCCAAGTAATTAACAAATTATAAAAATATATTTAGTCTTTCACCTTATTATATTTTGAAGAAAAAAAATTTAATAATAAATTATTTATTTAATAGACTATTTTGATGATTAATTTATATTTTTTATTGAATCATAAATTTAAATGACAATATTTTATATTTTTAGCGATTAAAATTATGGTTTATCATCCATAAAGAAAGAGTTGATGTTACAAAATTAATATCTTAGAAATAAATAATTAGTTTTGAAATGTTTGAATGACATTCATCAAAATTGATTTTATATTTAAAATTGATTTTAATTTAAAGTTATGATTTATATTTTTTTATTCAAAATATGATTTTTACCCTTAAATTTAATATATGTTTTAGTTTTGCGGTGATAAAAATTAATTTTAATCAAATTAAATTTGATAAAAAGTGAATTAAACAAAAAATAATTTATATTTAAACAATTAATATAAAAATAATTTTTATCAATTCATATTATTTAAACAGTTTGAATCAAAATTAATTTTAAACGTGTAATTACTAAAATGAATTTTAATATGTGAACTTAAAAATTAAATTAAATTTATAATTTATACAATAATTCATTAAGTTTATGTTGCGTCATTAATCTAAGTATTTATAGTCTATTAATACTTTTAAATTAAAATACATATATTGTATTAGAATCATCGTCCCGTATTTTAACCTCTTATCTCATCCCACATAAAATTATATTTTTGTCCTTTTTTATTAGCAGTAAAATCCTCAAAAAAGTTTAACACTCATTTTTCCATCTCTCTTTTGAAACTTTATAAAATTATCTCTTATATTCGAAAGTATCAAAAAATTTGAAAGAAAAAATTAAGTATTATTCGAAAATTTGAAATGTTCGAAATAAAGTTATTTCATAAATTGTTTAACCTTTCGAAAGTTTTGAAATTTTGAAATGAAATTTTTTCAGATTATTCAAACTTTCGAAATGAAATTTTTTCAGAGATTATTTAAACTTTGGAAGTTATGAAATGTTCGAAATGAAGTTTTTTCATAAATGGTCGGAACTTTCGAACTTTTTGAAATTTTCAAAATAAAAATTTCCAGATTTTTCAAACTTTCAAGGATTTCAAAATTTTTGAAATTGAACCTTTGCAGAAATTCCGAAACTTTAGAATTTTTATAAACTTTTGAAATTAACAATTTACTAAATGTTTGGTCTGGATCTGAGTCTTTTTAATTATTGACATAAACTTTTCATTTATATATTTTTTCCATGTATATAAACTTTCCATTATTTTTAATTAACAAACTTTCTATTTTTTTTATTTTGAAAATTTCGAATATTTATTGTTTCAAATATTTCAATGTTTCAAAAGTTTTGAAAAAACTTTTGAAAATTTGGAAAAAAAGTTTTTTCGAAACTTTAATGTTGTTCTAAAGGTTTGAAAATTTCAAAAATAATTGTTTTGAAATTAAGAAAAATTACTTACTTTTTATATTTCGAAAATTTGTAAACTTTCGAATGGTGGGACAATTTCTGTAAAATTTCAAAATATAGGTGAAAAAATAAGTAGTTTTTTTTTTAGGGTTTTATAGATAGTAAAAAATGGCAAAAATATAATTTCAAGTGTGATGAAGGTGAGAGGTTAAAGTGTGAGAATGTATGATAGAAATATTTTTTCTCCATTGTTAAGCAGAAATAAGCTTAAAACCGATAAAATTACGTGGTTTAGAGAATTAGAATTCATTCTACCATATTTTAACTTCTATCCCACGTTTTATCAAATTTTGGATGAATTTCTACAATTATTTTTATAGAAAATATAAAAAATTTAAACAAAATTAGCCTTTTTTATCCAATATTTATGTTTTGTTTACATACTCAAAATTTCATTTTTAAATTTTTGGATAACGAAATTTTTTATAAAAAATTTCATTTTTGAAATTTTCGCAAAATTTACTTTTAACTTTTTTTTTACATATCAAAACTTTTGAATTTTTGAAATTTAAAATTTTTTTCTCATTTTTTTTATACTACCAAAACTGAGTTTTTTTTAAATTTTCAGGATAAGAAATTTTTTCTACAAATCGAAAAAATTTATTTTTTAAATTTCCATTTTGCAAAATTTTTTCTCAGTCTTTCTTATATATTGGAAATTTTGAGGTTTTTGAAATTTTTACTACGACCTTAAATTTTGGTTTTTCAAAATTTTTAGTAGAAAATATTTTTTTCTCAATTTATTTTACATACTGAAAATTTCCTTTTTGAAGTGCAAAATTTTTTATCAAATTTTTTTATACAAGAAATTTCATTTTTGAAATTTTATGTATGTAAATTTTTTCTATTTTTTTATTTATAAAAAATTTAAAATCTTTGGTTGGTTAATTTCTAAGCTGAATTTTTTAAACAAAAAAATAATAATAATAAAATTTTTGTATTTATGTAGAATAAATAATGAGTCTAAAAATTTTCAATAAAAATAATAGAGATAAAATTGAATTTTTAAAAATTATAAAGATAAAGTACAAAATGTGATATATGAAATTGAATTTTCAGCCGTCAATTGTATCAACAAGTTAACGTAGTCACCGATAAAATCACTGATATGAAAGGGCCATAGTGTTATCGAAGTATGCAAGCCTTTGATCTATTGGGCCATATAACATAGAACGAATACCCTTAAGTTATCATCTATATATTATAAAAAAGTTGGGTTTTGTACCCTTAATTAACTTTATACCCCCTCAATTTGTTAAAAACTTAAAATTATCTTTAAAAATTTTATTGACTAAATAGTAAAAAGAAATTACTTCAAAATCTCACCATCTCAACCAAATTTCCGGCACGTAAAGTTTTCCCATCAAAATCCAGTACACAAAAATTCACTATCGAAAATTTCGTATTTCAAATTTCCGGTAGTTACATTTATCTTACCAGAAATTTGAAATTTCCGGTAGTTACATTCTCTTTAATTTGAAATATCCAATAGTTATTTTAGTTAACTGAAAATTTCAAAAATCCGGTATGTTATTTATTTATTTTTTAAATAGGGATAGAAATAATACAACCAATATGTATAGATTTGACTGAAACATTCACAACTGATCAAATTTTTGAGTCACAAGAATAAAATAAAATGTAAAAAAAGAATAAAAAAATTGTTCTGGAAATTTCAGTAATAAATGAAATTTCTGGCGAACATCCCAAAATTTTAAAATTTCCGATGAACATCCCAAAATTTTGTAATTTTTGATAATTATGAATCAATATCAGAAATTTCACGTTAATGTCACTATGTCAATCTCATTGTCTAGCCCAATTGACATCCCTCTATGCTAGCTTAATTGCGAAAACCTCATTGATGGACACATTCACAATAAAAAAGACATACCATATTATAAATTTTATATTATATTCCTTTTTTTAAAAACATCATTTTAATACATCTTATCTTAAGACTAATATACAATATTTTGGTGTTGTTGTTCTTTTTAATTTTTTTATTTTTAAAATAAGAAAATTTTGTTTCTTCTTTAAAAGGTCGCATCTTGAGATGCGATCATGTGTTGATTTATTATTACTTTTTAATAAATAAATAAAATTTAAATTAATAAATAAAAACAAAAATCAAATAAAATTAATAAAATTAATAAAATTAAACAAAATATATTAAATAAATAAAAAATATTAAAGTTAATGTGAGTCATGTAGATGTGGTAAATAAAACAATTTTCTTATATTTTAGATCATATTCAAATAAATTAATAACTTTATCACATTTTACAACAAACTCCCTCTTATTTTGAGGCTGCAAATAAATTAACAACTCCATCGTATTTTGCAATTAGGCATGACAACAGGGTGAAGCGGGGGGTGTATAGAGATAAGAATATAATTTTTAATATTTAGTTATAGATATAAGAATATAATTTTTAATATTTAGTTATAGAGATAAGAATATAATTTTTAATATTTAAAAAAATATTTAGTATATTAAATATGTATATGTATAGAAAATTTAAAAATTATTATAATATTATTTGCGGAGCGGGTTCGGGTGCGGGGTGAATATCATCACCCCAAATCCTGTCTCCACCTCTAGTTTTTTAATTTCAGGGAAAATCTGAACCCGTATCCAATGAAAACGAGTTATTCCCATTCAAATCAAACGGATTTAGATGACTACACGCAGGTGCAGGTTATATTGCCATCTTATTCGCAACCAACTCCCTCCTATTTTATTGTCAATTTTATTTATAAATAAAATAAAATTAACAACTCTATTGGATCATATTTTACCGTCAATTTTATTTGTTAAAATATAAATTGACTTGTTTAAAAATAAAATAGATGTTAAGAATAAAATAAACCGATATAGTTAATAGATTATTATTGGATAACCGTTATAATATATGTATTTTATTTTTAATGTCTATTTTATTTTTAATATAAATAAATGTATTTTCATTTCTTTGCTTATTTACAAATAAAATACGATGAAGTTGCTAATTTTATTTATAAATAAAATTGACAACCACATATGAGTGAGTTAGTTGCAATATAGAGTTACTAAATTTATTTGCAATATGTTGCAAAATAGAAAGGAGTTGTCGACAAACTAGGATGAAGTAGCTAATTAATTTACAATATACACCAAAAAATGAGTTGTTAAAGTATTATAATACGTTTCTTTTAGTTGACACATCTATGAAATCATATTTTTTAATTTAATATATTTTGTTTGATTTAATTAATATATTTAGTTTTTTTTATTATATATATTTTTTATTAATTTAACACTTGTTTATTTATAAAAAAAGTAAAATAAAGGAACATGGTTGTATCCTCCAAAAAGAGGCAATTAAAAAAAATCTTAAAGTGATCGCAATATACCCGCCTTACAATCTGAAGATTACAAAAAAATACTTTTATATTTAAATTTTAAAATATGATACATTAAAAAGAATTTGAAAAAAAAATATATAATAGAAAAATGTTCGAAAATCGGTGTTGGAATTTTGGAAACAATAATGGCTCCAACAAATGCCAAATAAAAAGACTATTTAGTTCAAATCCAAGTGTTGAATACACTGATGTTTGAGCTCAAAAGCAACTTTAAACGTCTTATTTAATTCAAATCCAATGTTTTAAAAGATTTAGCTCATAACATGTAAAACCAAATATAGTATCCTAAGAAATAACTTACTGGTTTGACTAGCGATATCGAAAGGATTATATTTTAAAGATTTAGCGTTTAATACATATAGTAATTATTATATATACCACGATTTTCCTATAAAAAATATTTCAATATCCTTTAATTAACAATAAAAATCAAAAGTTGGAAAACAATTACTATTTTTTCATTTTATGCGAGAAACAAAATATATGACTCATCTATTCCTACCATTTTATGTTGTGTTACTAATCCCTACCTAGTTAAGCACTTCCTATCTCTCCTCCCCATTGATTCTAATACCAAATTTATGAATTCCCATCAATGGCAAAATATGATTTTTCAGATTGTGTCTTCTCTGTTTAATTTCTAAAGGGTCATTTTGGAAAGGGTTTATTTAAACAGATAGAGGTCCTGCCAATATAATTAATGCGTAGGTTATGCAAGTGTTACGAGGTCTATTTTAGATTATTGTGTTTTGATTGTGGAAAACTTAATTTCACGGAGGCAATGCATGGTGCCATGGCCCACACTATCTATTAACTTTTAATGATATTGATTTTATATGCAACAAGTTGATGTATATATTTAAATTATGATATATATGCTCCAACTTAATATGGGAATGTTGATTAATTAGAATTGTTTTCTCGTTTCTTATTTTTCTTTATTTTGAGAGATTCACTTATATATAATAGGCTAAATTACATTTGTGGTCCCTTAACTTAATTTTAAGTAACGTTTTAGTCTCTTATCTTTTTTTTTTTTTTTTCTATTTAGTCCTTTATTCCTAATAATATCAAATAAAGTATGAAAATATGAGTTTATATGAAGATTTGCGTTACGAATTTGATGAAATTTGTATTATATTGAAGAATATAATTAATTTTATGAGTTTTGATTGAATTTTTTTTTTGAATTTTTGTTTAAAAAAGGATAACATTGTTGAAATTTTAAACATAAAATATCAAATTGTCATTTAAAATTAAAATAAAGGACTAAGTCGGGAAAAAAAAGATAAAGGACTAAAACTTTACTTGAAATTAAGTTAAGAGACCACAAATGTAATTTAGCCTATATAATATACTCCCTTGTGTAATGCTAGTTAGTCATTCTAACTTATTCAATTCTGTTTTTTTTTTTTGACTGAATTCAAATATATTCATCTAAGCAAATGCAATTGCACTCATCATCGTGCTTACAAAATTATAGTGAATGATTTGTGGATGCATCCTTGAACTTATTTATGCTCTTATTTCTCTTTGGGGTAGGAATCTTTATCTACAATAAGGGCAAGGGGCTCATGCACCAAGTTATCGCAACCTTGAACTTCTTTATGCTTCTATCTCTCTTTTGATTTTGGCCATGCTTTAAATTTGTAATATTTGATTTTGCTTAGACATGTGTTCTAGTTTTATGATGTAAAATGCATAGCTACGAGTACAATATTGTATCGGGTACTGGTACATGTACAAATGCGGTATTTTATAAAATATAAAAATACTATTGCGTTAATAAAAAAATATAATTATTTTTTATATAATTTATATAAGAGAGTTAAATTGTTAAATTCATAATACAAAATCACAATAAGAATTTACAAAGTTTTAAATTATCTTCCAATATACCAACAAATAAATTCAAATACACAAATAATATTATATTAAAATAAAAAAAAAAATCATCAATTTTACTCAAATAAAATAACGAGAAAAAACAGAATACACGCGAATACAAATAAATACCTCGTACGGATTATTCACTGTTTTAGTAATACCCTACATACTTTATAGTTTATGACATTTCTAAGGTATATATGTTTTGCCTGTTTTCAATTTGAATTTGACTGTGGATGACTAAATTGTCAATTTTATTGTCCTACTACTACTAGTTTGTGATTCACATGTCAGCTATTTATGTAGTTTTTCAGTAAGCTTTCATCAACGACTTTGCAACATTCTTAATGCACTCAAGACAAGTTAATGTTGATACAACAACTACGGTTCACTTGTTTGACAGTAAACAATAGTATTGTCTTTATTAACTGTAGTATAGTATCACTGCTTGCATATTTTTACTTTATTAACTGTAGTATTGTCTTAATTAGCTTGTGGTAGCATAACAAAGCACAGTAAGGATGAAGAAGAATCAGAATCAGTTAGTTAAGAATATTATATAAACTTTTAAGAACATATAAAGAATATATACATGTTGGGACTTGGAGAGAAGTTATGAGTAATGAAAATGCCAATAGAAGGTTTATGAACCCTTCTAAAACTAAGAGAATATGTTTTGATAGAATGGAACAAAGTAAAGCAACATGAAACATTAATGTTTTATTTTATTATTTGAATATTTATTTTTCATTTCATCATTCGGGGGAGTAAATGAAATGGAATATGTTATAATTATTTATTCAAATGAATTGGCAGTATAGATCATAATAGTATAAATTTACGGTAACTAAACAAACATACTAAACAATTGCTTTTTATAAACTAAAAAATGCATTGGAAAAAAAAAAGTCTGGGGCAAAAAAATCTACTAGACGAAACAAAGCAAAAGAGAAGATTAAATTACTTGTATTATTCGGCACACCTAAAGTGGATATTATAAACAACTGCGATCAATAGTTTCTTTTGTTTTCTTTTAGGTTTAGAGACCACTAAAGTAAAACTATGATTCTAGTTTCAAAGTTGTTCCAAAATACGTCTATCGTGGACAACATTCCCATTATAGATTTGGTCTGCATGGATTTGAAGGCCTTGGACAGTCTCATTCTCTTACGATGCATCATTTCAAAAGTTGATAATACGCAAATCAAGGAACACATTTCACTAATCTCCTTGAATTTCTTCAACAATATGATCCATAGTATTATGAGCAGAGGTAGAAAAACTATGCCAAAGACATCATAAATAACATCTACAACCTTTCTATCAACAAATCTACTCTTGTTAGCTATATCCTCTTTTGCAAAATCAACCCATGTTTTCAATGTGTTAATTTGATTTTGGCGTATTCACCCCGACATATTAAAGAGATGGGTTTCGTAATAGGGGTAAGCATATTTATTGGCTCAACAAAAAATTATTATTACTTAGTTAGCTATATCTTCTCATGTTGTCGAGGCAATTGCCCATCCTTAGTTGGTATTTGAGGCAGGCCTAAAACCCAAACTAGTAAATTTAAAGGATATTAGGTCTCTTTAATTTTTTTATTTTTTAGTTTCAAAAAAGTACAAAACTTTATGTATTCTAAAGAAAACATAATTAAAATATTTTGTATCTTAAAAAATAAAAAAGTAACATTTAATAAATTATTATTTTAGAGATAGTTTTAGACTTCAAAAAAATGTTAAGTCAACTTTGTGGCTATTTTTTCTCACTACCCTCTTTCTGAAATTTATATATCCATATATCCCCTTTTGAAAATAATCTATCAAAATGCCCTTTTTTTTAACAAAATTTTTTCCCCTTACAAGTCGCCATTTGAAATGGCGACTTCCTTAAGGAAGGCTAACTCCCAAATGGCGACTTCCAACTGATTTTTTTTAATAAAAAAAAATCAATTTTTTGTTTAAATTTTAGTAAAATTATAACTAAAATTTTATCATAATTTAAATTTTCTATTTATCTATTTTTATGAATTATATTAATTATATATATATATATATCACTTTTGTTATTTCAACAAAAATTGAAATAATTATTTTTTACAAAAAACTAACCTTTTAAAAAATGACATTTCGAACTTGAATTTCCTAAAATTTTATCATAATTTAAAATTTCTATTTATCTATTTTTATGAATTATATTAGTTATATATATATATATATATATTACTTTTGTTATTTCAATAAAAATTAAAATATTTTTTTAATGAAAAAATTATTTTATAAATGCCCATTTGGATTTACTAATTTTTTTTCATAATTTAAATTTCTATTTATTTATTTTTTATGAATTATAATAATTAATTATATATATAATTTTACTAAAAATTTAAAAAAAATTGATTTTTTTTTTTAAAAAAAATCAGTTGGAAGTTGCCATTTGGGAGTTGGTCTTCCTTAAGGAAGTCGCCATTCCAAATGGTGACTTGTAAGGGGAAAATTTTTTTTTTTAAAAAA
Source organism: Cicer arietinum (assembly GCF_000331145.2). NCBI lineage: Eukaryota > Viridiplantae > Streptophyta > Magnoliopsida > Fabales > Fabaceae > Cicer > Cicer arietinum. Next base: position 6,746,647 of record NC_021163.2, read on the forward strand.
AGGGCATTTTGGTAGATTGTTTTCAAAATATGGAGTATATGGGTAGATAAATTTCAGAAAGAGGGCAGTGAGAAAAAATAGCCCAACTTTGTTGGTATCTTCTCTGTTTTTTAAAATAAATAAATAATTTAATTACGATAGTTTTGTATAGAGCAGGGAAAAATCAATTGACCTGGCCAAACTTCAGCCATCAAAATGGACTAATTTGATACACAAGCGGGTTATATCGGATTACAGATTACAAGTAAACAGGTTCGCAAATATAAGAATATACGGGTTTGAGTTGTTGTGTGCAAGAGAAGAAAAATAGACTCATAGTTATCCGAATCCGACCTTTTTACTTCAAAATTTAAGTATAGACGAATATCTCACTCTCACTTGGTTATCACACCATCAGTATGATATATGAGTTGTTAATTTAATAAAAATCTACTCGAACATCGACATAAATATTGAAAATCAATATGTTTTGTTAGAAAATGAATTTGAAAATAGACCAAAAAGAAAGTAAAAAAAAAAAAACATTCCAATAAAAAATAAAAAGTCCATCACCCGAACCAACTCTCCCGCAAACTCACACTAATTCAAACTGGCATAAACTGATGCAAATTTGATCAAATTAGATCTATAAATTACAAACTTGATTTTGAATTATTTGACAAAATTGAACTCGAGTCCACCTATATCCAACAAATGTGCAACTCTGATTTTATATATATATTTACACAATTTTTAAAATATGTGATATCAATTAAATATTTATTAATTTATATACAAAATTATAATAATAGAGCTCTCTAAATTTTCTTTTTTGAGAAATGAAAAACATCTCAACTCTATTGGGTCGACAAAAAATTATTAACTAGTAGAATAATATATATATTCACGTTGTGGTGAGCTTTTTTGAATGGAAACAAACAGCAGCACTGCTCAGTGTCTTGGACCAGCTTGGGTAGTAGTTTAGGACACGGAATTGTTATATCCTTGCTCAATAAATTGACTAGCTTTTTTGTGTGGTTAAACTTGATATTTTTGTAAAGTGTGGTTTAACATGATAAAGGTACTTTATCGTAAGCAATATAAACATTATCTTTAATAAACGACTTATAGGAAATCATTTTAAAAGAAAGGACGATATATAAGAAGCGATGAGGAAAAATCTCCCTTAATGGGCTAAAAGATTTATTAACACGAAAAAGAAAGGCTTTTCCACCACGACATTCGTGAAAAGAAATATGGACACATGCAACGAATTAAATTTAAAAAAGATACCAAATACATTTCGTCGCTTTTGAGTTGTATAAACAAACAAAAGGGATTTTTTAACATTGATTGAGAAACGATCCAAGTATTTTGCCAACCCAAAATAATAAATACATAAATACGTTATTCTGCAAAGAGGGAAATTAATTATTTAATTAATCTACCAAATGTTTTATTTTACAGGTAATCTACCAAATGTTATAGTCCTTCTAATCTTTAAATATAAATACAAATAAGTTAAAGATAATTGATATATTTGTTTTAATTTTTTTATTAAATATTTTATATTTTAACTCATTTTTTGCTTATTTTCAAAAGCGAATGAAATACTATATTTAAAGCACCGTTTAATTAACTCAACTATATAAAGTAATTTTCAAAACAATTTTTCATGCATTAGAAGAAAAAAAATTCGTACATCATTTGCAATTGACATAAATTATTAGACTTTATGCTCACATTTGTTAAAACTTGAATTTAAATTTAAAATTTCACCATTAATAAGTTATGGCTCACTCTAATTACATAATTTATTTTTTTTATAGATGAAATAGTATAAATACTATAAGAAAATGTATATACAATTGTATTGAATTTCATCAATTGATTTGATTGAGAATTGAATCTTTACAATGAATGGAATCTTGCTTTATATAACATGCAAAATTTAATACAAAATAAAACCAAAAAGAGCTCAAACTAACTTGCACAATCTCTAATTAACTCAGATAACTAACTAATTGTCAAACTGACTAACCGACTATTTTACAAAGCAATGATGTATAATCTAATACCACCCCTCAAGATGGAGAATAGATGTTGATGATTCCCAGCTTGGAAATGAGAGTGGAGAAGGTCGAAGTGGGAATAGCCTTAGTAAAGATGTCAGCTAATTGGTGCTATGTTTTGACATTAAAGAGTTTTAGCAAGTTTGACTGAACCAGTTCTCGTATAAAATGGTAGTCAATGTCGATATTTTTAGAACGTTCATGGTGGACAGGATTAGAGGCAAGATGGATGGTACAAGTAAACATCACAACCAAACAACTTCACTTGCAGCAGAGGACAATACCCTATACTCAGTTTCAACAAAAGATTTAGAGACTGTAGTTTTTTTTTTTTTTTGCCTTCCAATAAACTAAAGCATCACCAAGGAAGAGGCAAAAACCAATAATGAATTTTCTAGTATCCACACAACTGTCCCAATGAGCATCAACATAAGCTGAAAGTGCAAGATAATTAGTTGAAGGAAACAAAAGACCTTAGCCTGATGCAGATTTAAGGTACTGCAAAAGATAGTGAACAACAAGGAGATGAGGTCGTCGTGGCTGTTGCATATATTGGTTGAGCTTATGAGCAGCAAAGCTAATATCAGGTCGCGATATAGACAAGTACACGAGTTTGCTAATGAATTGTCGATAAAGTGATGGATCAGAAATAGAAGCACATTTAGTTGTCGAAAGTTTAGCATTGGGATCCATTGGGAGTGAAACATGTTTGCAGCCCAAAAAACCAGTATCCTCAAGCCGTTTGAAAGTATATTTACGCTGAGAAAGTGATATGCCATTGCTAGACTTAGCAATTTCCAAGCCTATAAAATACTTCAAGTTCCCAAGAACTTTTAGTTTGAACAATTATTGAAGGAGGGCTTGAGCCTCAACAATTTTAGTGGAATTTGGGTCTGCCAACACAATATCATCAACGTAAACAAGTAGAATGATCAAAGAGGGACTTGAACCAGAAGTAAATAAGGAATAATCGTTTCTAGACTGATCAAAACCATGAGCAAGCAAGGTGGTGGAGAACTTGCAAAACCATTGTCGTGATGTTTGTCTAAGGCCATACAAGGATTTATTCAGCTTGCAAACCAAACCTTTTTTAGCCAGATGGTAACCCAAAGGATGAGTCATGTAAACCTCTTCAAAAAGTTCACCATTAAGGAATGTGTTATTCGCATCTAATTGCAACAAATTCCATTTCTTTGTTGCTGCCACTGTGAGTAAAATACGAATAGACGTGAGCTTGGCAATAGGGGAAAAAGTATATGCGAAGTCAATACCAGTCTGTTGAGTATAATCCTTGGCTACCAAGCGAGCTTTATGACGATCCACACTGCCATCAGGTTTGAATTTTGCTTTATATACCCATTTGCTGCCAATATAATGCTTACCAGGTGGAAGGGAAATAAGAGACCAAGTATTGTTGGCCTCCAAGGCTTTGATTTCTTCACTCATAACTTGTCTCCATTCAAGGCTAGACACTATCTGATGGAAAAATTGAGGTTCAGAAACAACTGGTACTGCACATATGAAGAATTTGTAAGATGGATTGAGATGAGTCTAAGAACAAAACTGTTGAATGGGATATAGGGGTGACTGAGATGTCATCACATAGTCATTTAAGTAAGTGGGTAAACAAGTATTCATGGTGGAGGATTTAGATCGTCTAGTGGGTATTGAATATTTGGATCGGGTAAGGGATCAAAAACTGGTGTGTTTGTGTTCAAGAATGGGAGTGACAATCACCAAATCAGGAAATGGATCATGTGAGATAGATGTATTAGGTAAGTCATTAAATGGGAAAGTGGTCTCATCAATTGATTTAATTGAGGATTGAATCTTTACAATGAATGGAATCCTGCTTTATATAACATGTAAGATTTAGTACAAAATAAAACTAAGAAGAGCTTAAACTAACTTGTACAATCTCTAATTACCTCAAATGACTAACTAACTAACTGACTATTTTATAAATCAATGATATATAATCTAATAAATTATAAAATATTATATTTGAATGCACGATACGATGATCAAATTAATAATATCGACATTTTTATATAATTAATGTAAATTCTATCATTTGAAAAGAGAAAAAATGGGTCCATTCTATTATACGATATTATATCATACTCTTTTTCTATTTCTAAGTTTGTGTTATTTTCGGCTATTGTACGCGTATCATTGCACACAATCAAAGACCAAATCCACCGAGACGTTGACCGTATGTATGCAAAGAGTAGGGGACGGTAAGTAGTATCAATGCATGTGAAAGATTACTAATAATGACTTAATGAAGAGAGAGAGAAACTTTATTAAAGTAGCATTAGGAAAACATCACACTCAATAACTATTTCACATTGTTTAATTATTTTACAAAAATAAATAAAATGATAAAAAAACAAAAAAAAACTGTGATTTTATTAAATTATTTATAGTAATTATTGACTTATTTTTAGTCATAAATACAAAATAGATAATAATAATTTAAAAATAATTCACACAAAGTCAATTAAAAAGTATAATTAAAGTAAAATAATTAAAATTATATTAAAAATCAACTTTGACAACTATTTTAAAATAATTTTTCATTATCAAGTACAATTTCATTAAACTAAAAAATTAGAACACAAGCTTTTTGATAAAGAGGATTCATCGTAATAATAATCATATCATTACAATAATAATAGGAGTAGAGTGGTGTTGTGGTCATAGGTGGTTGGCAATTGTCATGTGGTGATAAGGGAAAAAAACAGAACTTTGTTATAGGAGCAAAAAAACAAAGAAGTGGAGGAATGTGACATTTACTTGACGAAACGCGGTGTGAGTAAGCAACTAGTAATTAATAACCAAAGGTACAAGGGGAAATTAGCAGTGCAAAGATGAGTGATGTGTGGATCTACAGCAACAAATGGAATCTTATGTTAATTTTTGGGTCCTCATCACATAATAAGGTAAAGTGCGAGCGAGAGACACGCAGTGTGCGCAACTGGCCCACCACTTTGAGGTCGGTGGGGTGTCCTGTTCGCGATCCCCACCCCCCACTTCGGACTCAGTACATACATCCATTCATTTAAATATGCTTTTAGTACAAGTACATATTTTTTCTTTTGACCCGTATTTTTTTTATTGGTGTAGGAACTTGTATTTGTGAGTAAACCGTCTAAATTTGTGTTTGGACATGAGAAATATAAATTTGTTGATTTTTTATTATGTTGATTGTTATTTTTCTAGGTTAGATTCATGGGGAGGATCGCTCACACATTTACGAGTCTTAATTGATATGTAGGTTCGATTTAATATTTTTTCTATTAAAACGGATAAAAATGAATAAATGATTAAGAAAATTATAGTTAAACGATTAAAATAAAATAAAAAATTAAAATAAAATTAAAATAATTAAAAAACTTTATAAAAAATTTAGGGAAAGTAGTAGTTTGAAAAAGGTAATTATTATTTTTCATTTAATCAAGAAAATTAAATATGTTAAGTACTTATACTATTTTTAATATATGTCCAATTAAATTACCTTTCTTTATAATTAAGTCTAGATGTAATATTATTATTCTATTTTTTAAGTAGTGTGCCATAAGTCCATAACAGAGTATACTATCATCACACCGTTTTTTCTGCCGAAACGAAAAATTAAAATAACATTTGAAATCGTAATTCGTCATCATCGTCAACAATAATCAACAATAACGCCGTTTCTGTCCACATAACCTGTTGGCCATTTCCGTGCCGCACTTTCCGACGTTCACTCGCCGCCGATCTGCTTTGCTTCTAACCTTACCTCTGTGACGTACACCTCGCTCAGTACTATGTTTACCTTTACTTTACGTTATCATCAAATTGATGCTTAATTTTAACTGAATTTTTTTAAAAAGAAATTAATTGCCTTATGTGTATTTTAAAATATTTTTTTTATAGGATTGTTTCTCAGTACTTTGAGTTCAGTTAGGTTTCTGTTACAGAGTAGTTGACTTGGAAAATTGGAAGAATTGGTGATTTAGTTACTTCTACTTGATTATGTGGATTTCCCTTAATTGGAACCATGGTTGCGTGCGCGTGCTCTTTCTTGACTGTTGGGGATGAATTGAAGCTTATTGAATTAGATTTGTATTGTTAATTTTGTACTTTCAACTAAACTGAGGGTTAATTATTTGTATTGAGGAGTAATAATTAGATTAAGATTGATTTGAGAGTTCTTAATTGTGAACTGTGATCATGGAAGCTAGATTGGGTGATGAAGCTTATCATTTTTATGGTGTTGGTGGTTCATCTGATTTGAGTGGTATGAGGAGAAGGTCTGGAGAATGGAATTTGAATGATTGGAGATGGGATGGTGATTTGTTCATAGCTAACCGTGTGAATCCGGTGTCAGCGGATGTTCTGGGAGTGGGACAACAATTTTTCCCTCTCGGGTCTGGGATCCACCCGGTGGCTGGGGTTTCCTCCAACGCTTCTTCTTCGTGCTCCGAGGAAGGAGATCTTGAGAATCCCAAAAGGAGCAACGAAGGGGAGAGGAAAAGGAGAGTTATTGTTTTGGAAGATGATGGTTTGAATGAGGAAGCAGGTGGCCTTAGTTTAAAGCTTGCCGGACATGCTTCACCGGTGGTGGAAAGGGAGATTGCAAACTGGGATGGTATGAATGGAAAAAAGAGCAGAGTAGCTGGAGGTGCTTCAAATCGAGCTGTTTGTCAGGTTGAAGATTGTGGCGCAGATCTGAGCCGAGCTAAGGATTATCACAGACGTCATAAAGTTTGTGAAATGCATTCTAAGGCCAGTAGGGCACTTGTGGGAAATGCAATGCAGAGGTTTTGTCAACAGTGTAGTAGGTAATTTTCGCTTATTTATTGCTTTCCGTTGTTGCTTAGGTTGATACTTGATACTAATGTGTATAAAGGAAATAAATACTTTTGCCATTAATTAATTTTTACAATACCAAAATCTAACCGATAGCGTAAAATTGAAAACTGCATCTCAATACCACCAAATATCATTATGGATTTCTTTTAGTGCTCTTTTACTCAATACCAATACAATACCAAAATCTAACCGATAGCGGACAATTGAAAACTGCATCTCAATACCGCCAAATATCATTATGGATTTCTTTTAGTACTCTTTTATTCAATAATTTGGTATTAACTTTTATCTAAGAGTTTGATGTGGATGACTTTATTGCATGGCATTCTTTTACTTCATCAACAGGTTTCACATACTTCAAGAGTTCGATGAAGGAAAGAGAAGCTGTCGAAGGCGCTTGGCTGGCCATAATAAAAGGAGACGGAAAACAAATAATGAAGCTGTTCCTAATGGAAATTCAATAAATGATGATCAAACTAGTAGTTATCTGTTGATAAGTTTATTGAAGATACTTTCAAATATGCATTGTAAGTATTTCTTCTAATCATTATCTTTGCAACTAGAGCCCAGAGGAATTGGTTAGAAATGAGGAAAGTTGTGGTATTAATTTAAACTGTTTATTGCTCAACATGACTGCTATGTTGGTAGCCATAAAAATTAGTTTGGTTAGTTATATAAATCTGGTTTATTGTAGCTGTACTTTTATCGGGCAAGACATGTTAATTATGGGAGTGAGGTTTCTTAAGTTACACCTGTAGCTGTAGGTCTAGTAATGTGTCTGTTTTTTAACACACAACCAATTATAAGTTTTAACTAGGCCAACACATTGCTTCTTCAGAAAGATGCATGGAAAAAATTATCTCTGTCCTCAAGTTTACATTTCATATCATGTTGAAGAATTTGGTTTAGGTTGTTCACCCGATTTCTATGAAAAATATCGTGTCAAATGGAAAACAGGATGGGCACGAAAAGTGTACTTTTGAACTTTTTTCCATCTTTTTTTTCTATTGTGGCTTGGCTTCTGAATGCTCTGAGTGGTTGATGTATAGACCATGTTAGTCTCTAACAGGAAAAAAGCTTGATATAACAGTTTAGAAGAGGGCAATGAAAATGATCTGACCTTGGCTTTTGTGTGTTGATCGACTTTATCTTGTGAAATCTTATCAGAAGATTCATTTCCACTAACAAGCATATGTAAATAGACGGACAAAAGTTGTAATAAATATTCTTTAATTTTGGTAATAAGATGCACTGTTTATTTATTAAGCTCTCAAAATCCTAGGAATGGACCCTCACCAAACGAGTTTCTAACTCAAAAGTAAACTTGCTGGCATCTTGTAAAGCTGTTCTAATTCTTTGCTTTTGCTACTCGCAACTAACATTTACCTTTCAGTTCTTTTCTCTTAACTTTGCTGACAAGAAAAAACCGAACGAAGCTCCCTGATCTGATATCTTTGCCTTTATTTGGTGATCATTTGTTGCTTTTCTAAATTGGTGTCTTTGTTCTTTCACTAGGCACTTAGGCCTTGTCAATAGCTTGATTTTGATGACTGGTTTACTAATTGCGCTGTGCCTTCAGATAAATGGAATATCCCGGTGGTAATGAGATATTTGTCAAATAATTTGTGGCGGCTTGATATTGTTTGGTGGTGGTGGTGGTTGTTGTATATATGCCAATTAGACATATAAACACCAAAAAGGAACTTTGATGGCATCAAATAATTAAAGAACTTCATAAATATGTCTTAGTCTTGAAGTTTTCTAAAACTCACCCTAGTTATCTTCATCTCTTTATTAAGTTGTCATTAAATTGGCCCAACAGATCAAAGACTGGCCTCTAAAAGAGGATATGTCGGTTAAATATTAGCGGATACTATATTGAAAATGGTAAATATACAGGACAATTCAATAATTTTTGTTCTCTTCTTTTTTAGAATACACATGTTTCAGCAATTGACACAGTCGATTTTTAGGAACTGTAAAATTTTCACTTGTAAGTGCCAATCTTGTGTGATGTTGCAAGCTTATGATTTACGAGACTGATTATTTTTATAACAATGAGGCACTTATTTATTGCATCATATGGTGAGAATGACATTTGGGATTGTATAATGATATCTATGTTTTCTTAGTAAGTAAGAACATTCTCACATTTCTTCCTCTGGATTCTATTTATGTTATGACTGTGCTTTTCTTGCGATGGATATTGATGTTTTAAATTAATTACAGCTGACAGATCAGATCAGAATACAGATCAGGATTTACTAACTCATCTTGTAAGGAGTCTTGCTAGTCAGAATGATGAACAAGGGAGCAAGAACTTGTCAAACCTTTTGCGGGAACAAGATAATTTGTTGAGAGAAGGGGGTTCTTCTAGGAAATCAGAGATGGTGTCAGCTTTATTTTCCAACAGTTCTCAAGGCTCTCCAACTGTTATAAGACAACATCAAACTGTATCCACGAATGAAATGCAACACGAAATGATGCATACACATGATATTATGGCCTCTGATCATCACATCCTGTCTTCAATAAAACCCAGCATTTCAAACAGTCCTCCAGCTTACTCAGAAGCCAGAGATAGTAGTGCACAAATAAAGACAAATAATTTTGATTTGAATGACATATATATTGACTCAGATGATGGCACGGAAGATCTAGAAAGATTGCCTGTTTCTACAAATCTTGGCACTAGCTCTGCTGATTACCCATGGATACGACTAGATTCTCATCAGTCAAGTCCACCTCAAACAAGTGGAAATTCGGATTCTGCATCTGCCCAGTCTCCTTCTAGTTCTAGTGGAGAAGCTCAGGTGTGTTTGTTTTGCTGCATTATTTTGAATTGGCTATTTTACTCATGCTTTACTGTATCATCTTTTCATTCAAATGAAAGTGAACATGTCCCCACGATTAAGTTTATTTGACTTCAATTATAGAATTGAGGATGTTTTACTGTAACCCACATACATTTGTTAAGGCAATGTGTGGTGTTGGTTGGTTCTTGAACTTACTGGTGACGCTTTACGTGGTTTGCGGTGCCACCTTGGTGTTACAACTGTAACAAGATACATGGCTCGAGGCCTTTGATTGGTTTGTTTGCATGATTTCTATGTTTTCTTTAAAACTGTTTGCTCTATGCATTTTTTTATTGTTTGATCAAACTCAAACCTCCGGCCAAAACCAAAATAAAAAGCTTTGGTGGAAACACAACTGAATAAATTAATAAACATGGGTGATTATTTCCCCTTTTCTTACCTTGGTTGTTGAACAATGCTTTCTAAATTAAGTTTATATAAATTGAGATTGCTGTCCTGTAACTTTTTTTTTTGTTTCCTCCATTCAGAGTCGCACAGACAGAATTGTTTTTAAACTCTTTGGTAAAGAGCCAAATGATTTTCCTCTTGTACTTAGAGCACAGGTACTTTATGCTTTCTAAAGCAGCTAAGAGTAGCTTCTCATTTCTTTTCTTTTTAAATTTAATCACACTGAGGGTTTCAATTGCCAGATTCTTGATTGGTTATCCCACAGTCCTACTGATATCGAGAGCTACATACGGCCCGGTTGTATTGTTTTGACTATTTATCTGCGTCAGACTGAGGCTGTGTGGGAGGAAGTAAGTTTTTTCCTTCTAAAAATATCGTCCTGTTTACATTGGTGGTTATTTCTGCTAACATGCAACATTCCTTACCTTACATGACTTGATTGTTTTTTTGCAGCTTTGCTGTGATCTGAGTTCCAGTTTGAGTAAGCTGCTGGATGTCTCAGATGATGTGTTTTGGAGAACTGGATGGGTTCACATCAGGGTGCAGCATCAAATGGCATTCATTTTCAATGGTCTCTTGTTACATCTCTGTTGTTGTTCTTAGTGGTCAACATAACAGGAGTAAAAAAATTATTTCAGTAATCCATCAAATGAGTTCATTAAAAGTTTGAAGTCCTTGCTTGACAAGCTGTGTCTATGTTATAAGACTTGTATATGCATGTAATATGTGTCATAGCTACATATATTTATTTATATGATTAGGTTTCTAACTGCTATTTCTGTGGTGCAGGTAAAGTTGTCATAGATACATCACTACCTTTTAGAAGTAACAATTATAGCAAGATTTGGACTGTAAGTCCAATTGCTGTACCAGCATCAAAGAGAGCTCAATTTTCTGTTAAAGGTGTCAACCTGATGCGCCCTGCCACAAGGTAATCTCTGTTGCTTTGTGATTTGTCAATGCGTTGCATGTTGGGGGTAGTTATATTAAATGTTGTAACTTGGACCTGCTCTCTAAGTTCCAGGATTTGGTTTAAATATATGTATTTTTTGTTGGGCTAGTGTTTTATATGACTCTTAAACCTGTCCTTAGGTTAATGTGTGCTTTCGAAGGAAAATATCTAGTCTGTGAAGATGCTCGTGAGTCAACGGATCAATACTCCAAGGATCTTGACGAACTTCAGTGCATCCAATTTTCATGTTCTGTCCCTGTGGCAAATGGAAGAGGATTTATTGAGGTGCTTTTTCTTCACTCTCAAAATTTATCCACAGAAAAAAGTAGGCAGGGAAACGAGCTAGTTGCTCCTCAATGAGGGGATAAGAAAATTTCTCTTGTACCCTATTTTTACTTTTATGGTACAATTTCACACACAATGATTACTGTTGCTGTTGATGATATCCTAATTCATAAGTTGTTGATCAATTTGAGTGCATCCATTTTCCCATGTGTAATATATTTTACTGAAGATAAGCACTCCTGTCCTGATGCTATGTGCTGAGCTTTAGGTTTCTACTTCATTTTTTGATTTGCTAGATTGAGGACCAGGGTTTGAGTAGCAGTTTCTTTCCTTTCATAGTGGCAGAGGAGGATGTTTGCTCAGAGATCCGTGTGCTTGAGCCTCTACTGGAATTAAGTGAAACTGATCGAAATATTGAAGGGACTGGAAAAATTAAAGCCCACAGTCAAGCTATGGATTTCATTCATGAAATGGGCTGGCTTCTTCACAGAAGCCAATTAAAATATAGGATGGTTCACTTGAACACTGGTGTAGATCTCTTTCCATTAGAACGGTTCACGTGGCTTATGGAGTTTTCCATGGACCATGATTGGTGTGCAGTGGTGAAAAAGCTGTTGAACCTACTGCTTGATGAAACTGTGAACAAAGGAGATCACCCTAATCTGCATCAAGCACTTTCAGATATGGGCCTCCTTCACAGAGCTGTAAGGAGAAATAGCAAGCAGTTAGTGGAGCTGCTTTTAAGATATGTTCCTGAAAGTACATCTGATAAACTAAAACCCACAGGCAAGGCACTGGTTGATGGAGAGAATCATTGCTTCTTGTTTAGACCTGATGCTGTTGGTCCTGCTGGTTTGACACCACTCCATATAGCAGCAGGGAAAGATGGTTCCGAGGATGTACTGGATGCTCTGATTAATGATCCTTGCATGGTAAAATTACGCCACCTTAACTTACATCACTATTAGATTCGATTTCTTCTAATATGTTGGAAATTTTCTCGTGGCTTTTATTTGGACCTACGCTGCATCTAACTCTTTTTTTATGTATACAAAGCTGCATTTAACTATTGTTTACTCTGTGGTTCATCATATCTGAAACCTGCTGTTAACTGATACAAATACTATTGCTTGTATTATTGTCACACTTGTATACTGCTAGTGACATTTGAATTGTTTTTAAATTTTATTGGATGCAATCAACCTGTGTTATCTGGAGGCTACCAATCATATAGCTGGTTGACCCGCCGAACTACTATGGTCACTAATATTAGCTGACTGCACATGTTTGGCACAGTGCTGTGTCTTGTGTGAATGAATTGAATGACTAACCCCGCCACCCCCCCATCCCCCATTAATTGTCTCCTTTTGGATATCTGGTGCATCACGTGTTCCGTAGCGCTGCATTAGTAATGGGATTTTCATGACAGGTGGGAATTGAGGCATGGAAGAATGCTCGTGACAGCACAGGCTCCACACCCGAGGATTATGCACGATTGCGCGGCCATTATACTTACATTCACTTGGTGCAGAAAAACCTTAACAAGAGACAAGGAGCAGCTCATGTGGTGGTTGAGATTCCCAGAAATCCGGCTGAGAGTTATACAAACCCAAAGCAAAATGAGTCGTTCACTAGCTTTGAGATTGGAAAAGCTGAAGTAAGACGTGGCCAAGGCCACTGTAAACTTTGTGATTCTAAAATTTCTTGTAGAACTGCAGTGGGAAGGTCTATGGTATACAGACCTGCAATGCTCTCTATGGTGGCCATAGCAGCAGTATGTGTTTGTGTGGCACTTCTGTTTAAAAGTTCACCTGAAGTTCTATACATGTTCCGACCCTTCAGATGGGAATCGTTGGATTTTGGAACAAGCTAAGGTTCACTGGCTTGCAACTAATAAAACATGATAGGTCATGTATGGATGCGTTCATAGACTGAATGACTGAGATTTAGGATTTGTTCTTTGTAATGTGGCTAAATTATGCATATATTATTTACATATTTGTTATCCTTTTATGGACATACTTGTACACTGTATGTGAAAACCGCTTTTGTTAAACCTCAATTTGTTAGGATCCTTGTAATTTAAGTGTAATATTTGAATGGAATCTTCCGTGGAATACTTGAAATGGAGAATGTAATGGTTAATGATGACAACAACAATCAGGTCTTATCTTACTAAGTAGGATCATCTACATGGATACAAATGACATTATAATATATTCTGTCATATAATATTTTTATCCAGCTCATTAATTTGGAGATCTTTTTTAATTGTGTAATATGTAATGGGCGATGAATATATGATTGGAGGAGACGATTTCTGTTTGTGTTTCAGAAGCCAAATAAACTTGCAGCAGATTTTCCGTATGTTATGTTTAAAACATTTCACTGAATACGTAAGTAGAATTGGAGGATCTTTCAAGGATAGGAATATTTACACCAATTCTTTGTTTTATGGTGTCCATCAATAAGCAGCTATGGTTGAGGGGTTTGGTATATCAACTTAGTTAAGAATTAGAGTTTAAACTTTGGTGAACTAATATGACGATTAATATAATAACATTTGTCTACTCAAAAAAGTAAAAATAAACAGCTATTTTATTGCAAAATGATAAGAATGCGTAGACACATTATCCTACGAGGTTTGAGATAATCATATTTGTCAATGAGACTACTTCAAACAAGGCCGAAAAAGGTAAAATGGGCCAGCCAGTAACAATTATTTAGCCCATTACCATATCTGTGGTCAAATAAGTCTAAAAAGTTAATACAATCATGAAAATGCGGTGAGCGTGGATCGAACACGCGACCTTCAGATCTTCAGTCTGACGCTCTCCCAACTGAGCTATCCCCGCATGTTGATAGTGACTTCAAGAAACGTCATATATTATACAGCAATATCCTGATTGTGCTTACCCGCAAAAAACTTCTAAATAAATAATGTATTTTGACTTTTTGTTCTTAACAGTGCCCGTGTTGTATTAGATTTACACGGAAGTTAGAAGAAGGAAATTTACAATCGGAGAACGTCTTGTGTTGCTTTGACACCAAAACCTAATAATAATGGGAGGAGGTTCTTGTTTCCAGAATGAATTTACTTTCGGTTCGTTCGATTCTTCCTTCCTTCTTTTCTTATCCAAATTTCCTTTTATCTAATTTATTGTTATTTTGGTGTGTGCAGATCAAAGGCTTGAAGAATCGCGAGATATTGTTGCCAAATACCCCGACCGAATCCCCGTAAGTCCCTTGTTCATTTTAATTTTCGATCACACTATTTTTCTTATTAATTTATTTCTAAAAAGAAAAATCTATTTTATTTATAAACTTCTGTTGATTTCATTTTCCCCCAATTTAATTTCATTTGCCTCTCTAAGCTTATATTCTTTGCCCTCTGTTATAATAATTTAATTTCATCATATGATTCAATTCTTGAATAACTATTGTTATTCAGGTGATTGTGGAAAGGTATTCGAAATGCGATCTACCTGATTTGGAGAAGAAAAAGTAAGACCACTTCTATCAAACTAAAACTTCGACTTTGACTCTTTGATTGAATTCATATTGCTAAACAAAAATAGCTACAACTGTATAAATAAAATTTGGATCATATATTCTTGATAGAAACCATTGATGAGAGAAAAGTATAGAAAAATAATATGAAAATTGTTATCATAATGAAAATGTTGGTTACATCAACAGTTACTATAAGAACAACTAACAAGCATAACTAACTAATTAACTAGTTTATCAAAGACATATGATTTTTACATTTGATTAAATGCATAAAACTCAGTGTAAGTAGCAATTTTGCAAATAATAACTCACTTAATAATTTTACCATTTCTTATATTTGTGATAGATATCTTGTTCCACGAGACTTGTCTGTTGGCCATTTCATTCATATTTTGAGTTCAAGACTTAGTTTACCCCCTGGAAAAGCCCTCTTTGTATTTGTGAAGAATACCTTACCTCAAACTGGTAATAAACTTGCACTATCCCTTAATCCAATTTTTTCTTCTTCTTCTTTATTCCTGTTATTCATCTGCCATTGTGTTGTTTTTATGATTATTTGCAGCTAGTATGATGGATTCTGTTTATAAATCATTCAAAGATGCGGATGGATTTCTTTACATGTATTATAGCACTGAGAAAACCTTTGGATCCTGTACATAAATATCAACTATTAAACTCTCTTATACACTTGTTATGAGCCGTCTTATGTAAAAAACCTGTACATATTTGTTGTATGGTTTTACTAATTATTGTGTTCTTTTTCACCTTTCAAATGCTATGTATAACATACCACCGAGGTCTAGCGCAAGTGGTTTGTGTGTTTGTGTGAATGTTGTAAACCATGGAATAGTGAATTCAATTTTTACTCGTGAAAAATTCCTATGTTTAATAACATTGAACCGTTTGGTCTATCGTCGGTTTGAAAATCAAACCTTTGATAATCTATAGGAAACTGCTCTTACTAGCAGTTACTATTCCTGTAAAGTCCCAAAAAAGAACACAGAATAATTGTGTAAGATATTGCTACATCCTTTTTGTTTAATATAACCAAAATATATATATATATATATACATTTTCCTTACTGCATTTTTTATTGGTAATCATTCTGTCATATATTGTATGCATATTGTGTTCTTTAAACACAATCCGTTTGATACTTCAACACAGTCCCCCACTCCATCTTTAATCCCATGGCAAAACTAGCTTGTATCTTATATTCTCGCGTCAACAAATCAGAGCTAAGAAACACATTGATAAACCCAATACATTGAAATGGAAGAGATTCAATTTTTTTGCTAGCATGAGACTGCTACATATAAGGATAACTTAAACTAATTGATTAAACAAAACGTATCTTATTTTTGGGAGTCAATAACTTGTTAATGTTGATTGGTGGAGACACTTGATCTTGAAGGTTGCTAGTTGGATGTTCATGATAATTAGTAAATAAATTTCACATTGGACTTAATATTTGATTTATCATTGAACACACTTTATATCCCAAATTAAAAGCAAAAAATCCCATTTTTTATTTCAAATTATAAGCAAAAAACGACTCACTTTTGCCCTATTTAATTGTGTTGTTCCAAAAATACGCTTCAAGTTATTTACTGTCTTTTCCAAAAGTTGTTTACTTTTAGTAAACAAAAATAACTACCTGATGTTTAGTTCCGACCTCAATAAATAAGTTAGATCGTTCTTCGTCGAAGATATTGAAAACATTGTTTTTCTTTAGTATAAACTTAAGAAAACATCGTCAAAAGATCATTTTAATGAAAACATTATTAAACCTCCACACTAATTATATTTATAGTTTTTTAATTTACACTCCTATTAATACATTCCACTCCTCAATAGACTTAAAAAGATCATATTGTCCTTTGTACTAAATATAAAAAATTGATTTTATTTATTTATTTTACTTTTCACTCACATATTCAAATTTTTTTAATATTTTAAAACTTTCAAAACTTCCGAAGCACATGTAAATTATTATTTTTGAACTTTTTTGATTAATTTAAAACATTTGAAACACTATTCTCAATTTTTCAAAACATTTTCGAAAGTTTTGAACAATTCCAAACTTTCGAAATAGTTGATTCAATTATTTTTAAGTTTCGAACAATTAGAAACTTCTGAAATAGAGAATTCAAGATTTTTCGAAAGTTTTCAGCAACACGAAACTTTTGAAACACAGTTTTTTAAAACTTTCGAATAAAATAAACTTTTGAGATTTTCAATTTTTTTGAAAGTTTCGAATCATTCTTAATTTTTAAAATTATTATTTTGAATACAAATTATTGATATGTTAATTTATAGTGATTAGGATCAGATACACAAATGGAGAAATTATTCGCACTATCGCTTGTAATATACGTGATAAAGGCGAAAGAGTTTCATCCACTGCATCTTATCGACAAATGAATGAGGCTAATCGTCCACCTCGTCAAAATTGTCTTAGGCATGGTTTCAGGTCTTGAGAACTTGATGAGGATGTTCAGAAGCTTGAACAAATGGACTATAAGGAAGATGAGGAGAAGAAAGTTGAAGAGCAGGTCCAACAATGTGGACTTCCTAAAGTACCTTGGTGACATCGGTGTTGACATAATATAAAGTCCATGTGGCTTGGAGGATATAGGAAGAACATATATATTTTAATTAATTAATTTTAATCAAGAGTAAATATATTATGTTTAATGCATTTTTGTAATGAAATTTAGTAGATTATTTGATTGTTATGTTTTTTTAATAACTTATAGGGTCATGGTCCTTAGAAGGTGTTGAAACTGAAAAAGTTTGCTGAAGTATTGATACATGATATTGTACAACATTGAATTAAAAAATTTGGATTGGTACATTTGTCTTCAGTTTATTTGACGATAGTCTTGTATCTAATATGCCTTTGTAGAAATGTGGTATAAAGAGACAAACTTGTTTCACATGTTATTTGGAGAGATGATCATTACATTGAATGATGTCATGACTCACATAAATGACTCAATCATATTTTTTAAACAAATCATAATTTAAAAATACATGTTGATTGTTGTATTCCCTAAACGAATTACTCTATTGGTCCAAGCAACGACTAATCTTTATTTATAAGGTATGAACTATAAATCTTTAACATAATCAATAAAAATAATAATATCAGTAGACACTAACTCAAAATATTGCAAGTGATGATTACATTCATCCACATTAGTCGAATATACAATATTTTTCCATACATCGATTAGTTCATCTTGTATATCCTTTTTTCACATATTGTTTGTATTTTGCCCTAATATTTTTTCATTATGAAAACGAAAAAGCCGATTAATTGAAGTGGGAAATACAATACCTATAACATTCATCGTGGCAAGATCTCTATCGATCATAATAACTTTAGAAATTTAATTCTCATAGACGAACAAATGTCTTACCTTTTCAAATGCTCAAATGCAGTTTTCTTGTCGCTCTTGTTCCAAGTAAGTAAATGTTACAGAAAATGTCAATCCAGTAGACACTTCACCAACAATTTCAAGCAATGGTAGCCAATATCTATTTATTTTGTATGTGCTATCATATATCAAAACAACATGAAACATGTTGAACAACTTTATACAATTTGAATGCGCCAAAAATATGTCTCTCAGAACATATATATCCTCCAATCTTCTTGTCCAATACACATAATTTTCACTTTGTATTAATTTCAAAAGATGGTGTATTTTTGTGTACAAACCTTTCAAAAATGAACTATAAGTACTCCTTGTTTTATATATGAGTGGAAACTGTGAAATTCTCTTTATTTTGCTTTTTTAATACATTCAAAATAAATATTGGTGCAAGTTTATATTATGTCATGTCATTAATAAATTTTCTCTTATTTGCATTTAAAAGCCTCAAATATGAATGGTCGTATAAAGTATCCACTAAATTATGATTGTGTATTTTACATCGAAGACTAATTTTCCATCATTCACTGATATTCAACGATATACATATGAGTTTGAATGAATAATTACCATTGTGAATGGATACATATGAGTTTGATATATAAATTTCAACGTAGGGTATAATAAAAAGTTTTTTTTTTAAAAAAAAAGAGGACATGCAAAAAGAAAACCATATTAAGAAGGGTTAATGAAATTATTTTCATTAATGTTTAGTTAAAATTAAATTTTTGAGACTTCTATCAAATTAACTCATCAATAGTCTAATGATGTATTATCTATGAGTAAGTTTGACCATATTTTAAATTTAACACCACAAAATTTTGAAGTTTTACATTTTTTGTTATATTTTAACATAATGAATATTTATTTATTTATTAAATTATATATAAAAAATAAATAAGTTTCTTCTCGTCGCCGAACCGTCTGTCTGTCGTTCTTCACCATCTCCCTATGTCATTCTTCATTAAGAATCGAAGATGATAGTTAATTAAAAATCAAAGACAAATTTGAAAACGACGATGCGTGATCGACGACACCAAGACGACCGTGACGCAAACACGAGTGAATTGAAAGTGAGATAAAGCCGGGATCTTTTTACGGTGAAAAATTCTTCTCGTTACGGTGGAAGCACAACGGAAGATAGCAATTTCCTTTTGTGGGGGAGAGTAAAAGGTAGGAAAGAGTTATAAAGGTTGATAATGATTTTAACTTTAATTTTAATTAAAATAAAAAAATTAAGAAAATAATTTGTTAAATTTAAGGAGATTAAATTGAAAATATAAATGTACCAGTGCAAGTGTTAACAAATTAAGAGTACAGATACACTCTTCTTTTTAAGAATACCATATAAATTGTCTTACATTTTTTTAGTACAAACATAAGAAAATATTGTTAGACAAGAATATTTAATCTTTCGAATTTCTATAGTACATTTAAAAATTAATATGGTATTATTAAATTAAATTATCAATAATTGAACGAAATTTCATATATAAATGAGGTTGATCATATTTTAGATTAAACACCTCAAATTTATAAATTTTATCTTTTGAATCTATTTTGAAATGACGTTTTTTTTATTATGATTTTAATTAAAATTAAAAAAATTATTTCAATTATGAAAAAGTTTATTTAATTATTGAAATTAAAATTAAATAAATATACTATAATTTTTAATTTAATCAATTTTAATAGATATTATAGGAATGTCCACATAAAAAAATAAAAAAATTTATTAATCAAAATATTAATAATGCCACCCACACTCTTTTTTTATATTACAGAAGAACTTTTGTTAACCTCGACACTAATCATGTTTATAATGATATCTAGGCCCAACAGAGCCACTTGAGAAAACGAAATTATCAATCTTTTTCCGAATTGAATATTAAAGAAGTATCTCGCTTGAATTGCATTCTCCATTGGCATGACCCTACATGTACATTTGACAACATTTATATGCTAATTAGGAGAAAGAGTCGCACTAAATCAGACAAAATTGTTCTCGTCAATAATACATTTTAATACTCCCAATCGGTTTGACCAGCCTTAATCAAGGTTCATTAAACATATAAGTTTAACTTCCGCAGTTAAAACATTTGAAAATCTTAAATCTAATAAAATAATTTCAACAAGTTAAAGAAACAATTTTTTAACCGTATTTGTTAGTCCATGATTGTTCATTAATCCATTTATGATATATTAAATTAAATCTTCAACTTCATTAAATTAAATCTTCAACTTCATTAAATTACATATCACATGATATCATTATATTTATATCATATATATTACTTATAATGTTGTGTAGTATCTTTCATATACCTCTATAATTTATATCATATTTTTTAATTTAATTTTTGTACCTCACGCATTATGTATATATATATTGAGAACCTATTCTCAAAAGTGGCTCATGAAAATAAAGAATAACTCTACTATCTTCTCACTCCAATAAACTTTGAGTGTTTCTCTATTTTTAACTTTGCATATTTATATTAAATGGTAACAAAATAAATTATATCTAATGTTATCTTATAAAATCATTCTTTCAATTTTTTTTTAAACTTTTGTTGAGAACATACATTCGATACAAAATTTTGTCGCTTACAAAATATTAAAATTTTCATAGTTTCTCAATTTTCATCCAAGTATCAATGAAAAATGTGAGATTATGTAAATTTATCTGACTTCCTCATCGAAGTCAAAGTTTATGTTCATGTTATTTTCTTTCTCCACTTGAATTTACTCATCTTCTATTTTTCCTATTTTTTTATCTGCCTTTCAGTTTTAATCTAATATGATTTCTCAATTCTCATCCCAAATATCAATTGAAAATGTGAGATTGTATAAGATCTTTAGTTACTTTATCAACTAGGTCAAAATTTATGCTTAGGTCATTTCTCTCTCCATTTAATTTTACTCATCTTTTGTTGTTCATCTTTTTTTTAATCTATTTTTCCTATCCACAAAATGATTTTTCTTAACTGAATCTTGACATTCTCAATTCATTTATTCTTTTAAATTTTTATTTCAATTATATATAATAGATAATTGGATATAGATAAGTATTATAGTTCACTTGAGTCAAGAGATTACAACGTCAACTAGCATAGAAAATTTGTTTTTCTATTTGTTCGACCATAAACACTAACTCAATGGCATATGGAAACATGGCTTCACAAAATTTTGTTTATAGTTCACACTAATACTTCATTTGAACAATATTGTTTTAACTTAATGCATGTATAAAAAATATTGAAAAGTAGGGAGGACAAGATAACTATTCAATAAAAACGAGAAGAAAAAATGACAAATAATTATGAAAATACAATTTGTCTATGAGATATTAGTTAAACGGTAAAATTTTATTATTGTAGATATAATTAATTCAACTCAAAAGAATAAAAATAATTATCTAATTACAAATTTTACAATTTCTTCTATCCTATAAATATTCTATTTTCAAATTAATATATTAATAAATTATATATATCACTCTAAAAATAAAATAAAAATTAAATACGTGGAAAGCGCGGTAATATCCTAGTGATATTTAATACCCAAAAGCCGGCATATTTGTTACTACTATAAAAATGGTAGGGCGACCTGGTGGTAATCACAATCCACTATGTTGCTTGTAAATATTATCATGTTTGTAATAGGAAATAGTCACACCTCTTTCCTCCATTATTCAATATCATTTACTCTTTGCCCATATCTAATTAACCATAGCCTCCCAAGAGCCTGAAGAAATGTTCAAAATTAGATTATTTCAACATTTGTATAACACTGAAGGCTACAGCCAAACACGTTTTTTGTTTCCAAAGTCAGACCTACTCTCACCTTCATATATTTCCCAACTTATATATATACTCATGAGACATGTGTTCTGCTCCTCAACCTTAATCAGTAGCCAACAACACACATAATACATATTTGCATATCATTCTCTTCCTTCTTCACTCACTACTTAGCATACTAATACTCAAAAACTAAAATATCTACTACTTTAATTAATTGAGTTAGCATCCCTCAAACAATGTCTAGAACTCTAAGAATGCATGCATTAATGCTCTTTACCTTCGTTCTAATTCTCTCAGTTTCAACATTGGCATCATCAACATCATTGAAAGTTGGTTTCTATAAGACAACATGTCCATCAGCTGAGGCAATTGTGAGAAGAGCTGTAAACAAAGCTGTTTCACTTAACCCCGGCATCGCTGCTGGTCTCATAAGAATGCATTTTCATGATTGCTTTGTCAGGGTACGCAACTTCACTTTAATACTTTCATAGATTTAATTCATCTATATTGTCAGCATAAAAAAAGAAATTACACCATTTCTAGATTTTAATTATACATATGATTCTTATATTATTTATTAGTTTATATGGAAACTTAGTACTGGAATTTTTGTATAAATCTTCAGGGATGTGATGGTTCTGTATTATTAGAATCAACACAAGGAAATCCATCTGAGAGAGACCATCCTGCAAACAATCCAAGCTTACGTGGCTTTGAAGTAATCAACGAAGCTAAGTCACAAATAGAAGCTGCATGTCCAAAAACAGTGTCATGTGCAGACATTCTTGCTTTTGCAGCTAGAGACAGTACTCACAAAGTTGGCGGCATATATTATACAGTACAATCAGGGCGCAGAGACGGTCGGGTATCGATCTTCGACGAAGTGACACAAAATCTACCAGGACCATCTTTCAATGCAAAGGAACTTATCAGTAATTTTGGTAGAAAAGGTCTTTCAGCAGATGAAATGGTGACACTTTCTGGAGCTCATTCTATTGGTGTTTCGCATTGTTCTTCGTTCTCAAACCGTTTATACTCTTTCAATAAAACTTTTTCACAAGATCCTTCTATGAATCCTAAGTTTGCTGAGTTGTTGAAATCCAAGTGTCCACCACCACAGACACAAACACAGAGTGATCCAACGGTGGTGTTTGATGCTTCTACGCCTAATCGTTTGGACAACAATTACTATTTGAGGTTACAGAAGCATCGTGGTTTATTAACCTCAGATCAAACTTTGGTTAGCAGTGGATTAACTAGGAACTCGGTGTTAAGAAATGCTAAACATGGTTCAAGGTGGGGAGTGAAGTTTGCTAAGGCAATGGTGCATATGGGTTCCTTAGATGTGTTGACAGGTTTTGAAGGTGAGATTAGGGAGCGTTGCAACGTTGTTAATTTTAATTAACTGCATTATCAGCTTCTTGATCTTCTAAACATTTATCCAGAGATGCAAAGATATATTCTTATATTTGTTTATTGTGATTAAAAAAAAAAAAGATGACTGGTTCAATCTTAATTTGATAATACTTTTTTTGTTTGTTTGGAATTATTCTTAGTGTGTAACTGTTTGTACTCTTCAACAATTCAAGTGTATATGTTCAATCTAGTGTAATGAAAAGTGTAAAAGTAGTGAAACTACTTTGTTTGAATTATATATGTTGCATCCTTTCAAAGTTTACTGTTTATATATTTTGTTATGGGTTGATGACTTTATTATTCAGTTGACATCTTAATTGTATGCTGCTATGAAAAAAAAGTGTTTATCCAAAATTATTCAAATTATAGTTTAAAATTAAAACATTGATGAGGTAAACAGGTGCGATTATTATATGATTGTCAATCTTTTATTGCAGCACTCTTCCTCTTACAAAACCGTTTACTTTTTCCATTTTTCACAAAATGAAGAAATCCCAAATCAAGAGTTGAACTTTGCTTAATGAGTATATAATATAATATCTATCTATTTTTATTTATTCTTTATGATGAGAATTTCATCTTTTCAATTAGACCCATTACTCAACTTTATTTGCTGAAAACAAAATAGATTTTTCTTTTCATTTAACCGCAATATAAAAGTTTACAACTTAACCACAACTTCAATCACAATTTAAAACTATAATGACAAACCAAACTAGTATGACCTCAAAAATGCATGAGGGAAGAATCTAGGGAGAATATTAATTTTTGCTTTTACAATCAACCAATACATGCCATAGCAGGGTATGTGAACTATTGCCAGACAGATATACCTGTAGAACAGATGCATTAGAAAAAGTAATAAATCTTTGGTATACAGAAAGCAAATTAGAGAAGGCATGAAATTTGTGGTGTTAATAGTAAATTTTACCATAGGGGAGACCATGTGGTATTAAGCTCAAGAAATGGGTATGGCCACCTGTTAGAGGAAGAAAGTTTTAGCCAATGATGATGATGCCAAAAAATGTGAAAATACAATTACATCTTAGTATCTTACCAAATGAAACCACATGCGTGGATAACCCATTGGAAAGTAGCGTAGGAGCAACTCCATAGCACAAAATATGCGAGTCTAAACCAAGTAAAAGACTGAAAAATAATACATACACACAACAAATTCAAACCATTAGCTTTTTGAATTGGTGTTTAGTTCTATTCCACTGAGTGTGTCACTTACAAGATTGTTCAGCAGTGTATCCAAAAGAAGGAAAAGTGCGTTCATGGTATGCATGCAACCCATCAACTGTCAAAAACAGATCAACACAAATTAATGATACCTTCAAATAGCAATTTCTCATACAATTGTTTATTCAATTTGATTCATATTAATAGGCAAGTTATTAAAGGAAGAAATGCAATTACCATGTTTAGCTTAAAACGAGAAATGGATAAGAATGGAACGATAACACACCAAAAGACAATATCTGTTAATATGACAGCACCAGCGCTAGTCTGCCAAATGCAGAATATCAATATCAGTTCAATTTGAATATCAGAATAATGGTTGGTGACAAAATGTAAAACCAATTTTCATCATAATTTTCAGGAGGAAACTTAACCTGAAAGGTAATTTGCATGAGGTAACCCCAGAATCCTGCTTTCTGTTTAGAATCCTCTTTAACATACAAGCTTTGGAACCTAAAAACGGAACTTTTGGTTTCAAAATCCCTAGTTCTCATAAACTCTGTCCTATTTTCCCCATTTTGAAGTGGAGGTTTGTTCAACAATTTCCAACATCCGTATGCAGATACTATTGTCCCCAACTACATTAATTAATTCCAAAAACAATACCAAGTGCATAAATAATAGAAGCTTATTAGATAAAATAACTGAGAATATACTCTTGTTGAGTTTGACTCACCCCAAAATACATCACTACTAATGTTAAAGTCCACCTGCATATAAATATAAGTAATAAAGTTATACGACCATTTTACAACCCTCTTAAAAGAATTTGAACTTTGTCTTTATCTTTAATGTTACAAGACTAAACTTTTACCTGGTGAACAAGTTTAATTAGAATGGAGTGATAGTGATTGAAAGGAAAGAGGACATACTCAGTATAGTAGTAAAAGATGGTTGCATCGTATTGACGAAGATCCAATGATAATAAGATGAACAAGGTGAGAAAGGAAAAGAAACGTGTAGCTAACAGAACAACAGGGTGCACTCCTCGCCAACAGCTGGTCCATAGCTGGAAGGTGGTTATATGGCCTATGGGCAGTCTATTGTCAGGTGACGGTGAAGCAACCAGAAGAGTCTCTGACGTGTCAACCAAGTTGTCAAAATCGGGTTGAGAGGCAGAGGAGCCTTCTTTATTCCAGAGAATCCATAAGGCACCAAGGATTGAAACTCCAACAATTCCAAAACATACAAAGTCGTACCACTCTACCACCAATGCCATGGAATGGATTCACTGTTAGGCTCGCTGGTTATTCAACCTTAACCACTACACTAGGCACCTGTTGTTTTTTGTGCATATTGTTATTATTCGTAAACTAAAGAGCGAGAGTGTTAAAAGGGAGAAGCTTGTTGTGGAATTTGGATACAAAAGGAAGGTAGTGGCGGGGAATGGTAGTTTTGACTTTAGTTTGACTATCCGGTTAAGTTCACCTTAATTTCAATACAGGTTACTGTTACTGCCTACTAGTACTAACATACTCATTTAAGGATGACATCAAAACATCAAACATCAATGCAAGGGATTAAATTGTAACATCAAAATTTTGTAAATGTGATTCTAATTATAGTTCATGTGAGTGTTTTTTTTTTCTTTCTAATTTCATAATAATAAGACTTTAGAGTTATTATTGAAGAGGTTAAATATGTTGAGCTTCACATTGCCTATGAAGTATTGTGATATTGTCAAGACTCAAGAATAATCTACGCAGTAAGCGTTGAGGTAATCAAATTGAGGGTGATACAGTTAATGAAATTGAACACTTTCCATTCCCACCTCTAAGTAATGGCACCAATTCTGAAGTAAATGATGACTCTATTCACAGTCATTAGATCTAAAGCTTAGTAGTATCACCTGAAGTAAAATACAAAGCATAGCTTTAACTACACTTGACTTTTTACATGGGTTTTGGTTCTTGTCCTCTATGAAGAAAGCATAACTTCAATAATATTATTTTTCTTAATATATATATATATATGATTTATATAAAATTACTGTGGCTTTAATATTTAAAATTATCATAATTAGACCGTACCAATCATGAATAGACATTTCTCTATTCATTGAATCCATTTAAAATCAGATTTTACCACTACGTGATTGTTATATTGTCAATATTTTTTTTTTAAATCATTGTGATCATTTATCCGTATTGTTTTTCATTAGTATATTTCATTAAATTTATTACTTTCGGTAGAAATATTGTAGTAAAATGTCGAGTTTTTTGGAATATTTTTCTTAAAATATATTTTATCTGTTATAAACAACTCGTTTGATTATTTCACACAACTAAAAACGTTAATAAAGTGAGATAAATATTTTTTGATAAATTATTGTGGGGAGGAGGGAGGGTCAGGGAGTATAAATTAGCAGCAAGTTGGTTTGGGCCAAAAGGGTGTAACGAAATGAAACAAATTTGAGTGGGCACAGATCTACCATCCGTCATGAGGACGTGGATTATTATTTATGTGATTCACAATTTGATAGGACGAACTAATAATCACGGTGGTCGTGGTCAGAGGGAAGAGAAGAGACTCATAGAAGTGCGAATTTTGAATAAAAAACTGGACCATGTCTTCAACTGCAACTGCAGCCATCGTAAGCTCTTTTTCAACAACCACAGCTTTATCTCGCACTGCCAGAACCAATTTTACTTCCAGAAGCTTCCTCGCAACTCCACTCTCTTCCAATCACTTATTCTTCAAGCTCCCTCACACTTCTCCTAAGCGATCCCCAACCTTGCGTCGCTTCAACCGTTTTTCCCCTGTCATGGAATGGCAGGATTGCACGTAACTAACTCCTTTTCTTTTCACTTCTCACTAATTACTACTTTTTTTTATTTTATTTTATTGCTATCTGTGTATTTATGGTTAAAATTTATTTTGGCTGATAAGTATCATGTATAACAGTTCTGTACTTCTGATTGATATGTCATTTACTAAAACAAATAATCTGAGTGAAAATTTGACAATTTCTATTATTCATTAACAAGAAATGCCGAATTAGTGATGGTTTTTCTTTGAAAGAATATAGGCACACATAGATATCATAGGGTATAATTAGCGGGATATACTTTAAATTATATGCACCTCACTCGTTAATTGTCATGTATACTCTATTTTCCTTTTTGTTGGGTGGTTTTGTCATTTTATTTCTCTTAGAATTAGAGGACAATTTTGTCATTTTATTAATGTTCTATATTTCTCAAATGGGGTCAGTTTTTAGCACATCTGTTTGGTTTCCTCAAGCTGAACCAACCACAGTGGTTGAGAAGCATGGTAGAGCCCCACACAAAGAAAAACAATTGAGAGAAAAATTGAATTGATTCAATGAAAAAAGTTGATTGTAGTGAATATATGATACACTTTATATATAGTGATCATAGCTATGCTATCAAATTTTAACTAACTTGTAGTCAGTACTAATCAACTTATAACTACCTATAACCAACTCATAACAAGGTATCTAACTACATCTAACAACAGCTTCGCACTTCAATGAAAAAATTATATTGCCAACTGCAGGGTTAAGAAGGAGGTTGATGTGCCGGTCTCTGTAGCATTTGCTTGTTATTCTGATCGTGAAGCCATCCCTGAATGGATGCCTTTTATTTCCACTGTTAAGGTGTGCTTGCTCTCCTACTAACCCTTGATTATAAGGCTAATATCAAAATTACCGTTATCGGGTTTTATGAAAGAAATTAATCACTTTACCTTATGGAATCATGGCATGCAAGATGAAATCTTGCCTCTTTTCCTGTCAGACTAGATTAACTGCACTGATGAGGATACCTCAATTGAAATTAGCCAATATTGGATTATGTTATTTAGAACACGTCCTTATATTTTTATAAATTGAAAGTGCTTTCATAATCAGGAATTATTGTCTGTTAAATGTAGCGCGAATAATATTGCTTCTGCTAGTTTTTCTTTGCTAAATCAAATATTTAGCTTGTTTGTTTGAATTTTTAGTCCTTATATTTCATTTAGTAAACAACTTTCAAATAATACATGTGTTTCAACTGTTTAAGGTATATGCACGTGCAATCTTCATTCAAATATTATGAAATGTAATAAATAAATTTTGATTATGGATCCATTTCTGCAGATATTGCCAGACAAACCTGACCTGTCGCGATGGTCCTTGAAGTATCAGGCATTTGGTCAAGATATTGAGTTCTCTTGGCTTGCTCGTAATATGCAGGAAAAGATTGCCTACCTAATACTTTTGCTTCTTTTCGAAAACACTCTTTACAATTGGTATTTTTGATTCATGTTATATCACCTTCTTGCAGCCCATTCCAAATCAGAAAATACATTGGCGATCTCTGGAAGGTCTTCCCAACAGGTAACTGACAAGAACATTTTCTAATAAGTGAATATCATGTGCTTAATTGCCTTTTCTGTGGAAATTTTGGTAGTTCAACTTATGGAGCCATTTGACAAGTAAGACTGATTATAAAATTTCTGATTCACATTTTTTTCATTAATTTCCTTGTGTTTTTATATTGACCTGTCCAACCCTTACTGTAGTAATATAGCTTGGCTTGGATGTAATTAACCTTCATAATTAGATCAGCTACAAGAAATGAACTTGAAATTTTTGATGATGTGCTCAAGTAATTTATAAAATTAAAAGAATCAACAAAATCTTGTGCTATTCACCTTTGTTTGGTAAACAAAAGAGGTTCAAAAGACAGGAGAGGAGAATTAATTATAAATTAAGATATGAATATGTGAATGATACGCCCCCTTCTTTATATTGTTTCATTTCCCAAACATACTATTAAGTTACACTTTATTATGCTTAATTGGCTGAATTTACTTCATGAAGTAGAATATGTGCCATTATTTCCTATGAGTAACGAAAAAGAAGCAAGGGTAAATCCCTTCCCCACACTGGTGCCCAAAGAAAAAAAGTTGAAGATTTCCAATATTTGTGTATTAAATTCAGCAGCGAAGGTCACTTAAAATTAGTTTATTGGCAAAATTACTTTTTTAGTCCTATAATTTATTTTTTCGTTTCACTTTAATTTTCTAATTATTTTTCGTTCTGAATTGGTCCCTTAACTATACTTCGTTAGTCAAATTGGTCATTTTATGTTAATTTCTACCAAAAAATGTTATGCTTTGTCATCTCACTCATCAACCTAGGAATTTATACTCTTTTTCAATCTAAAAACCCAGAAAATTCATCATATCTTCAAACCCATAACCTTTCAAATCAATAATCTTTTAAACTCATAAAAATCCCATTGAAATTCCTCCACTTGTCACAACCTCAAACCTTTACAATCCAAAACAGAAACACAAGAAACCCTAGTTGACAAACTCTATTATCTCTCTTTGACATAGCAATTTCACATAATCTAATAAAAAAAACTCAATTTTCCATTTCCACAACATCACTGCCTCAATCACTTGGCTTCAAAGTTACCAATCTAAACTAACTTCAAATTCACTTCGAAATAACATTTCTTCTTGCTTTGATATATCTCAATTTGTAATTACTCCCAACACATTTGTTTATATTCAATCTAAGAAAGATTGGGTTAAGACAACTGATTCAACAAATTAGCACTTTTTGACACTATTTGTGAATCAAACCTAACATATCTTGATCACTGTCATGCTAGTATTCTTATTTTGTTTGTTAATTCACAAGAGAATTCTAAACAAGAAGAATGAGTTTGAGATTTTCCATTTTTATAAGTTTGAAAAGTTATAGATTTGAATTTGTAAGTTATGGATTTGAAGATTATATAGTTGATGAATTTTCTGAGTTTTTAGATCGAAGGAAATCTAAATTTATGAGTTTATGGGTTCGAAGATGAGTGAGACGAAGAAGATGATAAAACTTAAGGTTTTTTGACATGACTTATGGAAGTATAATTAAGAAATTTAGAAGTATAAATAAGGAACTAAAGTGAAACTAACAAAATAAGTTAAAAGAGTAAAAGTAATTTAGCCTAGTTATTCTGATATATATCCTAGGAATGTTACGCCATAGCCGTAACACTGACAGGTTCTTATAGCAATATTTTTCTGGTAAGAAATACCAATATCCAACTTGTATGCCTTCAGAATAAACAATTTGAGGTTTCTACTTAAAGAGTCTGCCGTGATATGTGTAGGCTTCTACGCTATAAGTACCGCGTATCTTCTTGTTTTAAGGAAATAAAATGCCTTTAACCTTATAACAATGAAATGTTCTAATTAATAATCAGGTGAGGGAGTCAATAAGTTCCTCACCGGTGGACCACTATGAACAACAATAAGAGCCGTTGGATTAAGTAATCTCGTATAATTTTATTAGGTACTACTACACTAAACCTCAGCTCCATTCACTTTGTTTCTCTCTCTTAGCCAATTCTTTTTCGTTTTTCTCTTTTGTTTCTCCCTAAGGCAACCACGGCCGGTGTTCGCTCACGATTGTCGGACCATCAGGTACCACCGCATTTACCATCGGAAACGTTGTACCCGGAATTTGCAGAAGATTTTTCTTAGTTTGTTACGAATTTATTTTTCCCTATTTGATTCCTTTCGATTTCTATCCTTGACTAATTCTGAAAACCTAATGTAATGTCACGTGAAGGCTATAATTAATATTTAGTTTTGTTGCGATTTTTTATTAGAGCTCTTCCTGTGCATTTTGAGTGAAATAAAGGTGTGGTATTGTTTCTATATGTGTAGGGCATGTGCCCCTATTTTATGCTTCCGAGCAAAGTTGGAGTAAATGGTGAATGTGTTTTTGGTTTGTTTATAGAGAAGGATGTTCTCAAAATTGGTTTAGAGTCGCCAAAACTGTTTTCTGGTTATTTTTTTTTTTTTCAGAAATGAATGCATGTTACAATAGTGAAACGAGATTAAAAAATTTATTTTGTTGATAGAGATTAAAGAATAATTTATACAATTTGAACATCAATCAAAATAATTAATTATTGAATTTCCAAGAACTAAATCTGAAAATAAGCCCTAAAAGACAACATTAATCATATAGTATTAGAGAAGAAGAAAGATTTATGGGTGTGTTTGGATCGAAACCAAGAAGAGAAATGTTTTTGCCGAGTTAATGGGGTATGGGAAGAAAAAAATTTAACGTGGAGGGTGTGTCATAAGATCTAATAGAACTACTGAATCTAACAGCTCTAAGTCATGGTTCACCGTGAACCATGACTTAGAGCTGATTCTCCTAGAGCTGGTTCACCTTAGACATCACCTAATAATCAAGATCAAGTTTTGTTTTTGCATATCAGGTAAATCTATGATTGTGTTATCATTGTCACCTGTGCTTGGACTTGCAAGTTGCAATCTCCTAGCTGATTCTCATAGTGTTTGCATAATATAATGCTTCAGTTCAATCTTGATTAAAGAATTCCTAGCTGTATCTTGTTCAAACCATCTAGTGGCTAGAAAACACATTCTGCATAAGCATGTTTAGTCTACTTAATCTAATGTTGCAACTAACATAGACACTATGTTGCCTGGATGCATTAAAAGACTTGTAATTGTCTGATTTCTCATGTGGCAGAGGTGCTGTGCGATTCTTTCCAAAAGGTCCTTCTTCATGTTTAATAGAAGTAAGGCTTTTAATACAATTTTTATTTTTACAAATTTCATCTATTATATATTTATAATTCAATTTTTCTTGTACAACTGTTGTCGACTTACTTTGATCCTATATTTAGGAAAAAAATCGGTTGACCAATTTCAATTGTGAGTTTCTCAATGTAGTATTTGCCAAACTAGCTGCATGTTCCTATTGGGCCAACTAATTACCTGTCCCTATCGATCCAGTGCATGAATAGGTGGCACACCACATGTATGCACATTAAGGAAAAACTCCTCCCATCAGTCCCATCAACAGCTATTTCCACGCTTTTAACTTTTAACATGGAATTAGGAAAACTTAAAAGTGATAATAGATAATAGTGTTTTCTCCATTTTCCCCTCCCCATTCAGCCTCTAGCCAAGCACTAACTATTGCATTTCTGTCCACATTACAGCTGACAGTCTCATATGAGGTTCCTCAACTTTTAGCTCCAGTGGCATCGGTAAGTACTTTGGCCTTTACAAAAATGAAAAGCTATTTATACTTAAAGTTGACAAAAACCGTGAAAGAGAATACCCAATATTTCATTATTGGGGGATTTGATAAAAAGTAAGACTAGTGGAAGATGTTTTCCTAGTTTATTCGTTTATCTCACTTTTCACCCAGTTATAATAGACTTATCTGTGTAAGTTGTCACACTTGATTCAGCTTTAAGAGCCCTTTGTGATGTTCTGCCTCTCCATGGTATTATCTGCAGGCATTGCGACCTTTTCTTGAAGGTTTACTTCAACGTGGTTTGGAAAGATTTGCTAAGTTCGCAAAAAGCTACTAAATGAACATACATGATTATTTTTGTCCAAACACTGGTTGAATTTCAGAAAGATTTGGGTACGGTTACCATGCCAGTGTTGGTTACATGGATGGTTATCCTTTTTTTAAGTGTTAATTCCTCACAGCGCTGATGAAAATTATGGTTTTGGTGCTAAACAACACATCAATATAATGCAGAAGAAACCTGTAATCCCAACCTTGTGGCACTGCTGTAAGTTCGGATACGATATCAGGATCTACTACCCTTCAGGGCATAGGATTATTTTAATGTATGCACTTTTTACATTTTTAGATTTAGATCCTTATTTTATCAAACTACCTCGAGACTGAGAAGCTCCTATAAGTCATGTGCCTGTACTAGCTGTACATTTTATACAATAATGCGGACAAAGACAACTTTAATTAATATCCTTCTATCATGCAATGGCTGTAAGATAATGAATGGGATATAAACTAATATATTCAAAACAAAAAATTTATTGACACACAAGAATGTGATATGAATGTGGCGGTCATAGTGGAAAAAAATGACTAGTACAAAATAATGTAAAATATTACATATGTACACCACCATCCTCTAACCCTGGGCTATGTACATCAGCTGACAACGTGAAAAAAAATGATCGCTGCTTTTTCCTACGCCTAAACTGAAGCAGTCAAAAACAGCATACGAAACCACAACACTTTATTTGATGAACTCTATATATACATTCAGTTGTTGGCACTGCCTTCCAACAAGCTTCTCAAGCTACAAAGAGCCTCTGCAGAGAGGCTACAACATCTCAATTTCCGCTGGGGAGGTGGTGATGACTCTGCCTCCCCATTGTCAAGCGAAGAAAGGCATACAATGATGACCGTGAGATTGTCAAATGTGTTGAGGCGTAATGCCTCCATAACAAGGTCCCTCGCGCATTTCTCTGGGTCATCATGCCTCCTCAAACCTTTACGAACAAGGCTAACAGCATGTTGACTCGACATCACATCCCAAATACCATCACATCCTATGATGAGGAATTCGTCATCCTCTGTTAGAACTACTTGGTGGAACTCAGGCTCTGCTATCAAAGGTGAGGGAGTACCTCTAGGTAACTTCATGTCCCAGTCCCCTAGTGCTCTTGTAA
Organism: Cicer arietinum; assembly: GCF_000331145.2. Taxonomy (NCBI): domain Eukaryota; kingdom Viridiplantae; phylum Streptophyta; class Magnoliopsida; order Fabales; family Fabaceae; genus Cicer; species Cicer arietinum. The sequence continues at coordinate 6,780,977 of NC_021163.2, forward strand.
CTGATAAAACACCATTAAGATAACCATCCTCTACGTAGCCGCCCAATTCTTCAACTCGCCTCCGTTCTAATGGATAGATAGGTCTGTGATCTTGAGACATGTCGATGGCCTCTCCTTTACGACTTAGAACTGCTCGGCAGTCACCAGCATTGGCCACCATTAGAAGTCTGAAAGAAGCATATTAGAAATCAGTCAAACAATCATACAAGGTTTTTCTTCTTAACTAATACAAAAACCAATGTTTTTTCTTCTTCTATTAAGTCAGATTGGCTACCTAGATCATGCAATGTCATAGTATCCTATCACGAATCATATCTAAAGAAACATGTCTAGTGAAATGAAATGTCATTAAATTCAAATCTTTCGTAACAGTTTGAGATATAGTTTTCCGTATCCTCTTTCAACCTCTAAGTCTTTTACCGTTCTCTCAAGCTAATAGTACTCATACATTAGAGCTATGGCAAATGTATAAAAGAGATGAACATAAGAATGTAATGTAAAGTATAGACATACCTTCCAAATATCAGAGCAGTAAGAGCTGTGGTTCCTGATGAAGTGTTGACACTGCAATCATCAGCCAAAGCTGAGTCGGCCAAAAGAAAAGCCTTTCTGAGTGAATTCTCTAACTCTTGTAAAAATACATTATCAACTTCAGATATCTGAGGGAAACTAGCATCCTCAAAGAAGAATTTTATAACATTTTTTCTTATATAAGCTGCAGCTTCAGGTCCTCCATGACCATCAAACACCTGAGACATTTGACAGAGCTCAATTAGATTTAGAATGTGATTAAACAAAATCAAGGGACCTAGGTGAAAAAGAAAATTACCCCATAAAAGGCACTTGGCTTAGGAAAATTATATTGGGATCCCAGATGAGAAGACAAATCATCTATCCTTATGTGTTCATCTTCCATGTATCTACGTGGCCCAATATCAGCAAAACTACCAGAACGGATGCAGGGGACAAATTGCAGAACCGCAGATTCAAGAGCTTCTGATATTATTTCTGCAGTCTTAACGTCCTACACCAGAATAATTACATGCAAATCAGAAATGGGAATCAATGTATCAAAAGAATAGATGCACTATTTTGTGTAACTTAGGCAATACACAGAAAAAACCATGCTTTAAATTACTACATGAGAAAGAGAGAAAAAAAACTGTCAGAAAGAAAGTTGATGCAATTTATACAATTAACAGTTTAACACACACGGTTACTAATGGCTACCCTTAAGCTCTTCAGTCAAATTGCAGAGAAGTTAGTTTTCCACGCAAGGACATTAAAAATGTTTTGACTACACATAATCTCAACAATGATGACCACATACTAACCATCAAATTATCACAATTCTGGATTCCAATGCAAAATCACTAACTTCTTAATGGATATCTACACATAATCTCAACAACACAGATTGGCGAGCACACACATCTATCTCGATAAAGAAACTCAATTTCACATGGAAAGAAGGATTCACTTGTTCTGACAAAAAAAATTGGGATCATCATAAAAAGCAACTGGACTAAACCTATGTTCCCAAATCAAAACAAACAAGTAACACAAGTAAACAATCTAAACGAAATTATCAAATTCAGGTATCTCTTTCTAAGATCAATCAATAATTCAACATGTAAGCAAATTCCTGATCCCAAAGTTTTCGATTTTGCTTTTCTTTCTATTTCTGTTATTAGGCCGTTGATCGGAGAAAGAAAAGTCAAAGAATTCACATCACATGATTCAACAAACAAATAGAGAGAAAGAAACCCATCAGACCCTATTAGCATATATATTCTCCAACAACACAACATCACGAGAAAGAAGAAATTGCGAAAAGGTATGTCTTAGAAAACCAACTTCTTTTGAAGTGAGTAACTCAGCGGAAACTGATTCAGAAACACGAACTCGGTCAAAACTTGAAGGCGAAATAGAATCTGAATCACCGATCTCGTGAATATTGCTTCCTTTATTTGGAAAATATTTCACATCTAACACACCTACGCTTTGTTGACACACAACCTCTGCTTCGGCCACCATGTTTCTCTTCTTCTTCTTCTAATATTTTTCTTCTTCTTATCTAACGAAAACTGGTTGAAATTCAACGTTTTACAGAGCTGAATGTTGTTTAATCCGAAAAGATTCGAATTTAACGAATTTATCTTGGTTTTTATTTTTTATTTTTATTTATTTTCTGTTGAGGTTTTCTTGTGAATTTTCTCGCAGTTTCTATTTTGATGGATTTTTGTGATCAAAAGTTTCTTCAACGAATGTGTTGAAACGCAATATAAGTGGCTATGGTAGGTACTGGCGGCTACCGGTAAACTTGTTTCGATGACGGACACGTGTACTTCTAAGAACCATAGGATTCTTGGGAAGCGTTTGTCCCGCACGCGTTGAGGCTTCGCTTAACCGACACGTGACTGTACTTTCAGGCTGACGCGTGACCTTTGACGTGTTGGAAGGTTGTTAGGTTGAATGGACGAAGAAGCCCTTCTGTGTATATGCTGGCAGGTTTGACTTTATGGTTGGTTACAGTTAGGATAGGGGCAATATGGAAATTTAAGTTACCGCCGACCGAGTATCTTAATCATATTCTGTGTTCAGACGTGCTGACGCGTATCTCATCCCCACCACCATTGGTGATGCATGACATGGGATGGCTTCACCCACGCTTCTTTTTTATTGTATGAAAAAAGTGGATGTTTTGATTCCAAGAAGTGAAGCATCCTAAAAAAAATTAGGTAATATGAATTAAGCTTTTTTTATTTTTTTATTTTCAAGTTATTGTTAGCACTAAAACTTTTAATGTTTGATTTAAATTTTTAAAATTTTGATTTTAGTTTTAGGAAAAATTGTATACATAATTAAGTAATTCACCTCTTAAATAACAACAACAAAAATATCTCAAAATATTGTGATTATCAGTTTTTAATAAAATATTTTGTATCAATCATATCATCTCATTAATATTGTTTACTTTACTTTTAATTTGTTTCTAAATTAACTCAAATCTAATTTGTTTTCTCACACCGTCTCTAATCCAAAACGGATAGTTAAGGTTTTCAATCCTAGCCAACTAAACTTAGTTGTAATGGTCTTAAGGTTGTTATCCCGCTTAATGAGTTTGCATTAATGACTATTCAATATCTCTGTTCTCCTTCTGCGTTATGACACAAGTCTATATAAACAGTTTATTCGGCACCAGAAAAAGTTATACACATTTTTTTACCATAATATCTTTTACTCTTGTCGAATCAATACTTACTTTAACATCAAAGTATTTTATAAGTATCACCCTTTTCGTTGTATTCTAAATCTCCACCCAGTTCATGAAAACTAGTTGTCTTTCTCGATTCAGATCTAATCGTTTTATATTTCATTTTACATTTATAATATTAGGAATTACATTAGTAGTTAAAAAAAATTGATAAAATTAATATTCTCTTTCTTTTATTCATAGTCGATTATGTGAAATAATGTATATCTAGGTTACCAAAATATTATGAGGTTGAGGAAACCCTATAAAAGACTAACTTAGTATTTGGAATATTTTGTAAAAAGTGTGTTTTTACTCATTATTGTCTTTTAACTTAAATAGTGATTTTGTAATTAGAGTTGGGTCTCTTGCACCTGCCCTAAGTTTAACCCTAATTTAGGTGTGTAGTATCATCGAATATTATTGTATTTGTCAATGGTTGGTATATTATAAAAATATGGACATCTATGTGATGCAATCTCGTTGACAGAGTCAATCACTACAAACCTCTATAAATTTGTTCAGTCGGTCGTTCTTTATAATGTCTAACACACATCTTTACCATGTTTTTGGATTAGAACATATCTCTTAATTTTTGAGTAGATTGATCCATATAAATCCAAAGGGATTGGTACCAAATACATCTCCTAAACATATCTACCATACCAAATTATATGTACATAATGTGTGGTTAACTATAAAATCATAATCTTGATAAAAGCTATCATTAATAAATTATATATATATATATATATATATATATATATATATAATACAATTACTTATCTTAATAATTTAACTATATTATATTATAAAATGTAAAATATATTTGGGAAGATGAAGGGTGTTATGGTTTTTACTTTACTTTTTCATGTATTTGATAATTTTTTTCTCAATTTGGGAGGGTTGTTTTTTGTATGGTGAGATCTGTGTATGATTTAATTTATTTTTTTGGCTTAATTGCAGTTTTGGTCCCTCTATTTTAACTGAATTGCGAAAGTAGTCCCTCCATTTTGTTTCTCCCCAGTTTTGGTCCCCCAAGCAGAATTTTGGTCTAAAACTTGATGAAATTTCATTTTTTTTTTCATTTATTTAAGTCACACAATGCCTCAAGATCTCATTTGCAACAACTGTACCTGAAATATATGACCATAAACGATGTAGTACGGCTTTAAAAAATAAAATTTCATCAAGTTTTGAACTAAAATTATGTTTGGGGGACCAAAACTGGGGAGAAACAAAATGGAGGGACTACTTTCGCGATTCAGCTAAAATAGGAGGACCAAAACTGCAACTAAGCCTATTTTTTTTGATTAAATAGTTATCAAATGAGAGATATATTATTAAAAATATTTTCTTTTTTTTTTCTTTTCTTCTCTCTTTCGTGTGTTACAATATATTAAAAATATATAATTTAAAAATTTATATATTGAAAATTTATGTATTGTTTTTTACATTTTATTGATATACTAAACATTTTTATTTATTTATTTTTAATCAATTATTAACATATTATGTCTTTGATTGCTATGAATCATTTTTTTATATTTTTTCCTCTTTACGATTTTTCAGTTTTTCAGTTTGATTTGATTTTAATATTTCTATTTTGTGTTTTATATATTTTGAGTAAGGATACTTATGTCAATTTACTTATATGCTTGTTTTCTTCTTTCCCTCTTTCCTTTTGTTTTCTCTCCTATCAAACAATTATCTCATTTTTTATATTTTTTTTCTTCTTTTCATTTGCTTTCTTTCCTTTACCTCTGTCATAAACCCATCACAGGTTTAGTTACACATTATGAGTAATTAAAGTTAAAAACAAAAGCAAATACTACGGAATACGGATTATAGTGATTTATAAGCTTAAAGATCAATAGCTCTGTGTCTTTTGCTTTACTTTTTCACGCATTGAGCCCCTTTCTTCTCAATTTGGGAGGATTTGTTTTTACGTGGGACCCACATATATATATATATATATATTTTAAAGATTGGTGTATACTTATACATCTATTATATTTTTTGAGAAAGATTAAAGATTGAGAGAATAATATAAAATGTTGATAATATGATAGAAATAGAATTACAAATAGAAAGAAAATAAGATGATGAACAAGTATGTGAAAATTAAGAGAGTTTAACAATTGTTTTTTTTCTTTCTTTCTATTCTCATCAAATAGTAGCCAAGGGAAGAAGAAAAAGAAAACAACCAAAGGAGATAAATATTTTTGAAAATGAACTCTCTTTTCTATTGTCTTTGAGATGTTTCAAATGTATGGTAAGAGTTAGCCACTTTAAATGATTTATTATTATTATTATTATTATTATTATTATTATTATTATTATTATTATTATTATTATTATTATTATTATTATCTTTTTTATAACATATGCTACTAAATTATATTAGATAATGTTCGTCTTCTTAACTTATATCAGTGTTTTAATTGGTTATTTTAAAAATAATTTTTTAATTTTTGCTCAATTTTCTGATTTAGTATTTATTTTGTACATTTATTTATATCCTTTTATTGTTTA